>NC_140932.1:67730854-67945854 GCF_014529385.1 Adiantum capillus-veneris | reverse complement strand
TCTGAGCCTCGACAAAGTTCTAGAGTGGAGTGTACATTATACGGAGCCAGCAGGAAGTGGCTGCATGCCAAACGGAGTCCGGAGCAAGGAGTTACAGGGGTCGAAAGCTGGGGTGCCTTTGTTCGAAGTAGGTTGCAGATGATTTTTAGCTCTTTTTGATGCCCCGAATGACGGCATCAAAAATCCCAAAATGGAACAAGAGGTAGAAGGTTTGAAAGTGGATGCGGTGGGTTGGTGGTTGGACCTCCAAGCTTTTACATAGGCTAGCTGGCCAAGGCAAACCAGAGTACCCAATGCATAATAAAAATGAGGTTTTTTTTTTTCAAGAGGGTGGGTTTTGTGAGGGCTTGAAAGGTGCTTACACCTGGGGCCGCCACGTGGCAGGGGACAGAACCCACATGCGCGGGAGGCAGCGGGTATGCGGTGATATTTATACAGGACCGTGGCCCTCCCATTGAACACAAGAGGTAGGTGAGGGGAGCTCCCCTTGGCACAGCTATGGCGTCCGTGACCGTGGCGCTTTGCGCAGGTGCTGCTTAGCCGAAACGGTGGCGGTTTTGAGCGGAGTAGCCGGCGAAGCGGGGTGGCAGGTGGCGCCCACTTGGTTGAGGTCGATGATGACGTAGGAGTTAAGGGGCTATGCCCGCGCCCGTAAGCGGAATTTTCTTTTTGAGGGGAAGGCCCCCCCCAATAGAGACATCGCTATTGCTTTGGTAGGGGAGGGGTCCTGCTGGAGCAAAGAGGTGCCGGTAAAGGCAAAGGCTAAAGGCACAACGGCCAAGGAAAAAGACGTCCGGCCGGCCAAAATCAAAGGGCCAAAGGGCCAATGTGTCTAGCATGTAAATGTCTCCAAAAATAAACTAGGCCAAGTGTTGGCAATGCAAGAAAAATACTAAAAGAGCGTAAAGAAGCTCTAAGTGAAGGCCACGGCAAGAGAAAACCACCCTTTTTTCTTTTTTTGGGCCTCTTAGAGACACCCCTATAAAAGGTTGTAAATGTGACAATTTTGGGGCTTTTTTGCCTGTGTGAGTAAGCGAGAGCTTGAAGCTTGTGTGATGCCAAGCTTTCCATTGAAGCTGCATATATCAATTGTACTATCCTCTTTGCAATAATACCAACTGTGTGCCCAATCTCTTGGATTTCTTCTCCCCAATCCCCTCCTTCTCTCTCACTTTTGGTGTGTTAACCATTATTTGCAGAGGGTTTGCCTGCAGTTTGAAGGGTGCTATCAAGAGTGCAGATTAGGGGAGTTTTGTGAGTCGGAACGGGTGAGTTAAGCAGTGTGGGTGTTCTTGTGCAAGGAGTGATGTAAGAACCCTAGGAGCTAGAGAGCTGGATCCTCCACCCAACCGCCCATACTTATAGGCTCTTAGCCCTAGGATCCCTTGTCCACACTGCTAGCTGGCCCATGGCCAGGGTCTGTGACCCCCCTTTAGGGTAGGGCCCTGCCCGTAGGACCCGTGTCCTGACATTACTCCCCCCTTTGGAAGAGTTTTCGTCCTCGAAAACACAAATGGTGGTATCTTCATAATAATACTAATGTTTTCCACCGTGGCATCCCTCATGGATGCAACGGTTTGTTGAATCGGAACCCGGTTCATTGGGAGGTTCAATGAAATCAAGAATAACATCTTGATTTTCCACATTGTTGTCCCTGTACAGCCGTCTTGGTTAACCAACCCGTAACCAACATAATGTGAAGACTGCATTTAAAACTCACTTGAGTATGTTAAACGAATTATCATAACGAAGAGGCGTCTAAATGTATACCCAAGTTTCAGAATTTCTGAAGGTACTTGAATGTGCGATATAACCTCGGCTCATCTTTCCATGAAAGTACTATGCTGACATACTCATCAGCAACAACCAAGTCCTTGACTAGCTATGGTTTCTTGCCATTAGCCAACCGCATCAAAACTGATGATTAATGTTGATAACTTGAGAATAATAGGCAGAGACTAAAACTAGCCGTAACATGCCTTGCATCATATGAAGTAAACTCCAAAATAGAAAGGTAACCGATCCAATTGTTCCACTTCTTCCTAACGTATGCACTTAGCATATCCTTTAGCGTGATTTAACGTATGCACTTTGCATATCCTTTGGTACTAAATAGAATGCTTGTAAACTGCCCATCCTACGCGGGATGAATAGCAGCAGTAAGAGTGAGGTGCTTTCCCCCAACCACTTACAGAAAGTCGCCCACGACTGACAACAAACTATGTCTCAATCATTGAGTATCCAGCCATATACCCGATATGGAATGGAGGCAATCAACTAGGGTGAAAGGAGATTGGAGTTTCAAGCAGCCAATCACGAACGCCCATACTTAGCCATCAACTTGTATGGCAGGGTGTAAACCCATACTAAATCTGCAAGAGAAATTGCACTGACAGTGCAAAAAATTGCAGAAACAATAATGTCCATGAAGTTGCATGCCGCTCCGAATAAATTTGTGTTAAACACTAGGGCCCATAGCACCTAGTGTGCATGCATTTAACACAAACATATCCGAACCGCAATTTCATGACGATAATTTGGACCATAATAGAATGTGACAACCCGGTCACACCTAGGTACCAACCATGAGACATTCTCATGTACATAGCATACTTAGCTATATGTAGAAACAACCCTCCGTTAAGGTGGTTTCACAGCACTTGTAATCGTAACAAGTTTGTACTTAGTACCCGACAATTTCTGGCCACTGAAATTGCTCCTGATACTGTGTGCTCAAAATGGTCGAATCCATGGATGCGACCAACACCTAGGGACTTCGTCGCGACACATTGGTAAAAAGTTGGCGCCAGTGTCAGTCCAAGAGACGCATATTCTCCACATGTGGAATATGTCTCAAACAAGGATATCAAGAAAAGTGACATCCATCAAGTACGAGCTGGTACTTGTGTGTGGAGGTAGCTGCAAACACTCCGCGACAAGAGTGAGAGGGACCCTCATTATCATGCTCCACACTGGCTAAACTGAACTCCTTGAGTTCCTAGACCATGTTGTGTCCCATGTGACATGTGCCAAATCGAACCCTACAACTAGGTTCGTAACAGCATAAGGTATAGTGGACGCTACGGTCCAAAATACTCCGTTCCAACATGCCCTTGGCATGGCTATGAAACATTCAAGCCTATGTATACGACATGTAGTGGAAACCGTGGGTGTTGCCTGCACAATCCGATCCCGTTGGTTAACATCTACGTAGTCAAACCTCATGGTAAGACCCTCTGTAGAAACTGCTCAACTAGAAGGCAATGGTAACCAACATAGTTAACTGTGTACATAATGATTGGAATCAACTCGAAAAGTCAAATTCGTCTACTACCGTGTGGTAGATTGCGGAATTCTTTCCTTGAACGTTTAACTGGGAGAGATCAAACTGTGATCCTCAATGCCTATGGGGTGATTTAGCAGTCACCCTCCGGGTCGTACCGCAGACAATATGTCCGTAGACACTCTGTAGTGCTATAGAGAGAGCAAGGAATCCACACAAGTGAACTGCCTAGCTCTGGTGGACAGCCATGCTGTCGCAACAGATTGCTGCATCCATACTTCCTTGTAGAGATCAGCGGATGTGAGTTGAAGATTATCAAAAACTCAACTTGAGTGTCGCACTGAAAACATGTAGTGCAAAAATGACACCTTAATCATCCATAATGACAAGACTCTTGCTTGCCCATTAACATTGATGTGTACTTCCTTGGGTAGATCTGTTTGATCGTGAAAACAATCACTCGAAGAATGCCAATAGTTGGGTCTTACCCTTGGCCGAAAAATGTCTCTTAGCCTGTGTGGCTCATAGCCCTTATGCAAAGTTTTGTTCAATGGATGGACCGATGAAGACTAATTTGAGTAGCATCTTAGCCACGTGCTAGCTGAGAGTTAGAGCACCTTGGCTCAGGCTAACTCATGAGCAAAACATGTATCAAAAGCTTCTTAGAAGATTTTCATTATTCCCTTAAAGAGAGAGAAAGAGAGAAAAGAAGAGCATGCTGGGCTGAGGAACTTTCCTGGAACGACTATGATGTGGATAGTTGATTGCCATGCTCGTGTGCATCTTATGCTTAACGTGCATGCAATGATTTTCTTCTATGACTCCCTCATCTAGAGAGGTAACAGGAAAACACAAACAAGGCACAAACTGACCCACCTACTGTGTATGTGGTTGTGACGACCCAAAAATCATGGTAAAAAATCCAGAACTTAGCTTGTCCTTGACAAAGGATCTGGTGTTATAGCGAAAGCGTCTTTCATGAGACGGTATAATTGAATTCACTTAGCTAGCATGCTGTGCATGCAAAATTTTAAGCCCGTGGCAAAAGTGATGGCCTTAAACGTGAGAGACAAAACCATAAGTGCCTTGCACTTCTAAACTGGTAGGGATTCTATGAGGTGATATTCCCTATTTTGCGAGTTCTTCAAACATGTGTGCCACTGCCCTTGATGCCAAGTCATTGGGCAGTACCTTGGCACAAGGGAGAAGCCTTGCTTCATGTAAAATTGCCAAAGCACTTTGCGTTGCACAATGACAGTCATTGCCAAGCAAAGTGTAAACATGGAAAAAAGAAGAAAAACTTAAACTTGGCTAACCTGGTAGTTTTTGCTACAACCAGTTGTCATGAGAGTCCAAAGGGAAAGCTCGCGTAAAGATGGCTCATAGAAAAATCTGCCGTGCGAGAGAAACTTGTCGCATATGGATATACGCCCTCTTGTATCATATACATCCGTCGTATATGAAATGAAATAATCTGTAAACAGTTTTCTAAAGCCTTCCCAATTTTGTATGCTCATAGCATATGCCAAACGTGGTGAGTCACTATGCAAGATGCATAAATAGAAGCCTTGCTTCACCTAAATCGGTAGCCAACTGATGTGGCTGCCAATAGCATGACAAAAATAATCGACCTTGTCGAGCAATTTCAAGTGAAATTAACTTAGTATTGTGTGGCAAGCATCCTATGTCGGCTTGTATAAACAATGACAAGGAGTCGGCCATGCCGAGCAACTTGCTGCCCTCCACAAATCCAGTAATAGGCTATGCGTGTCACCTTGAGATATTGAAAAACCGGCCCTTGACCCTGACTTTAAAGCAAAAAGTAACTTGTGACGAGCGTGCTCCATTAAGGTACTTAGGAGAGGCCATGCTTCATATAAGTATGTCTGGCCTCATTGCCAAGAAAGGCTATTAGCAATCGATGACATTGCATAAAGAGTCGACCTGTTTGGCATTATGAATGATAGCCGTGATCATTCATTCTTGGCATTATGAATAATATCCGTGATCATTCATTCCATTGCATGTGCAAAAAATAATCCACTTCATGCTCTTACCTGCCAGGTTTGATTGCCATTGTGCATGACAACCACCACTCCTAGCATTAGTGTTTGCATCACCACAAAGTGTGGTTAAACTTTGTATAGGTAGAGAATCCTTGCTTCTCTGCAAGCCCAAACTCAGGGCTCTTGCCAGTCGCCTTGAAATCGTCCATGCCGATCAGCGATGCAACCATGCAAAACAACTTTGCACGCATGAGCCGAATTAGCCATCGGCCTTGCCGTTGCATCAAAGATGAAGCTTGGAAATTTGATATGTATAAGTCTGCAAAATAGCATCACATAGAGATTAAGAAAATCCTTGGAAGTATGAAAAGACCAACCTGATGAGCATGGCGTTTGTCCGTGTACGCGGCAAACATATCCGCCACTTGTTCAACAATATCGTCTTTGCCTAGCAGCTTTGCCCCTTTGCCAAGTCGAACAACAGGCCTTGCCTGATGAGCATGTTCCATCAAGTTACTTTGTCGGATGCCCCTCATAGGGAGAAGCCATGCTTCTAATGTAGATTGTCGTGTCCAAGCCGTTAACGTTATGGACTTGCCAAAACCGTGCATGAGAATGCATACCTTGGAAAAGCCGTCTTTGCCTCCCTTTGAGGCTTGCATGCAGCCTGGAAAACTGGGAACGGTCCAATGGGCAGGCCTTGGATTCACCTTGTAGTCCTCGCCGGGAGATATTTAGAGCGCTCGAATCGCCTCATTAAATTGGAATTTTTTGTACATGATCGAAAATCTGGTTTGCCGCTGCTCATCCCAGACCTCCAAGGTGGTGGAGCTGCACCCAGAACATGATGGTAGAGGTCCATCCTCGGGTTCCATCCGTGGGCTCCTTGTGGGACGGACAACCTGCTTGTGGGCGGCCCTTGGGCGCCCATAATCAGAAATGAAAAGAAGAAAAAAAAAAACGCAACCCCTGGCCTCCAATGATGGCGACGGCATAGCTGAAGAGAACAGGAGAGATATAACGCGCCACAAGCCTCAGCTTGCCTTGCTACTGAAACGCGTTTTGGCCTTCTGTTTGTTGCGCATATGTCAAGCTTGAAAACACCCAATTCCACGCAGGTCAAAACTTGACCTCGAGTGAGTTGTCGTCGACTGTGTTCGGCTTTGCAGGAGCCGCTTCCCATGGACAAGCTTGCTGTTGGGCCCTAATGAACCTTGCTGTCGGGCCTTGATGCCTCTTCCGCCATGCCACTTGATGCACGACCTTACCCTCCCTTGCATGGCTTCTCGCGACACTGCCATGGCTATGAGAGAGATCGAGAAGGATGCCTTGCATGAGAGACCGAGAGAGAGAGTGAGAACGAGAGGGAACGAGAGCCATGCTTCTTTCCCTCCTCCATGCCTCATTCTCCCCTGGGATCTGATACCAATGTAAGAACCCTAGGAGCTAGAGAGCTGGATCCTCCACCCAACCGCCCATACTTATAGGCTCTTAGCCCTAGGATCCCCTCTCCACACTACTAGCTGGCCCGTGGCCGGGGTCCGTGACCCCCCTTTAGGGTAGGGCCCTGCCCGTAGGACCCGTGTCCTGACAAGTGAGGTAGTCGTGTTGTATGCTAAGGTGGAATTTTTCGTGCAAATTAGCCGATTTGAAGGTGTGTTTTGAGAGGTTAGGGGTGTTGTGGAATCCTTGGGCTATAGAGTAGCAAGCATTGTGTGTGCTGGGTGTGTTCCCTATTCCCCCTCTCCATCTTCTGGTGCCCCCACTGAGGAGCTGTCTAATGCTCCAATTTGCGGTTGAAAGTGGTGTTTTTTTTCCAACGAAGCGGTTAGCTGCTAGTCGAGATGTTTGATGGTCGAGCTTGAAGATGACAGAGATGGTGGAGCTAGGTTTTGGCCCCATATTTACGGACGTTGAAGATCCCGAGGATTGGTTAGCTGATTTCGAATTATGGCTGCTATCGATGCGTATGTCGACGGATGCAAAAAGATTACAAATGGTGCCGTTGTTGATGCGAGCACGAGCCAAGGTGTGGTTCGATGGCTTAAAGAGCAATGATCGAGAATCATGGCAAAGGTTGCAGAGTCAGTTTTTGGAGAGGTTTTGAGAGGTGGTTACGGCGGAAAAGGCTGGTGCAAGGCTGCTGGTGCAAGGCTGAAGGTGGTACGCCAGGATGTAAGTAAATATTTCTCTCTTTTCATTGAGCAGTTTGAAGCGTGTTGGAAGCAGTTAGAGATTGCTACTGGGGTCAAAAGCAATCAATGTTTGAAGTTGTCAAAGCTGTTAGAGTGCTTGCATCCGAGGATTAGGGAAAATGTTGAAGATGGTGCAGATACCTATGGAGACATGGTCTATCTGGCAAAGATAAAGAGCAGAAAGGTGAAGCGGAAGTTTGAGTTGGGAATGCTAAAGCCAGGTGATTATATGCCGGTTGTTGCGGAGGTGGTGAAGTGCTCTTGGGTCCAACCAAAGGTGGTTCCAGTTATGCAAAATGCAAGGCCTATGTAGGTAAGACCTACTATTGGTTATGTTCCTTGGAGGTTTCCCGTTTGTGATATGCATGTGCCGAGGGCGGAAGAGCTTGTCAACGAGGAGAAGCTCCATGTAAAGGTGAACCAAGATGCAAAAGTGGTAGTAGATGTGGAGGTTCCAGTACGGATTGAAGAGGTAAAGCATGGTCTTGTTGAAAGTTTTCATGAAATGGTAGCAGAATGCAATCGAGATACAGATACCAAGGGTTCAGAAGCTGAGGAAGAAAGTTTGCAAAGCGGTAGAGATGGTCAAGCTTTTGTGGAGCAGCAAGTGGATGCAGATGCGGACATGGAGTCTGTATATGATGCCGATGCCGATGATGATACAAGCTCGATTTGCTGGGAGACAAGCAAGGAGGATAGAGCGGATAAATCCACATCCCATGACGAAGAGACGGAATTTGATGAACCCAAACTGGTAAAGGTAAAGCTTCCCTCTTGTATGTTTGATGATATGGTAATAGCACATGTGCAAGAAGAGCAGGGAACAGAGCAAAACGAGATAGCTGATGAAAGCGAAACGGTGCGGTCTAGACGTACAGATGATGAAATGTAGGAGAAGGTAGTGTGCGGTGCCATGCTAATGGCTGTGCTGATGAAAGTAGCAGTGGAATGTGCCATGGTGGTGCAATAGGTGCAGACTTTTGCCAAGGGAGATAAAGCGGCCTTGTCTATGGCAGAACTGGAGATGAATGCGATAGAGGACGAGTTTCTCTCTTCCATGGAGGAGCATGATGCAGCGGTAGAAGAGGTGATTGGAGAGCAAGAGACTGAAGCTGGACAGAAGGAAGTGCTGAGCGACCTTGAAGGGCCAATCCATGATGAAGGGCTTAGTGATAGTGTAGGTGAGTTTGAAGAGGAGGTGCAAGAGAGCATGAAGCCAGTGCAAGAGATGTGTTATATGGCATATGGAGGAGATTCCCAGGATGTGTCCAAGCTTTCAAAAGAGGTATGCAACCCGTGGTTGAAAGGCATGCTTGTAAGTGCAACTTTGCAGTATGTTATCCGTCAGATATGGGGTTCCGTTGAGAGGAGCTCTACTTTACATGGCTGGGAGGGAGGGTCACAAGTGTTGGTTCATACAGATGATGTGTTTAAAGAGCCACATAGGTTGATGAGGCAAGATGATGTCCGAAGAGGTGCTAAAGTGCTATGGGCCTTTTGTGTGCATGGATGGCTATGTGCTTGGGTAGGGCACTATTGGAGGTTGTTGGAGATGGATGAAAGTGACCAGAGCCAGGTGTTTGATCCTAGTGGAAGCTATGTGATGCAGGGGGTGGGGCAACCCACTTGAAGGTTTGATAATAGGGTGCAATAAAACATTGTATATATGGTTTGAGTTTTCTCATAGTGTGTGCCAGGTTTTTGCAGTTTATAGTGAAATAAAGCTTTTATGTGGTTGAGCATAAATGCTTAACACGGGGGTGGGCAATGATGGTGCAGCCAAAGTGTGTCAAATCTAGAAGATGGCATGGACAGGTGTGTACAGGCAAGCAAAAGCATGGCAAAGTACTGGAGCAGCTAGGAAGTTCATGGGATAGCAAGTAGCAGTGGAAATGTATGCATGATGCAGCTTATAGGCCAATGAAGGCTACACAAGCGCCTAATTGGGGTAGCAGGTGAAAGAGATGCAAAGTGCAGCCTTAGGGTCCAGAAATGATGATCTTGGAGTGCTGAAGGAGCAGGTCCAGACGGTTCATCAAACCGAGCTACGGAGCCCAAGTTATTGAAGTTGAATTTTTGATGGTTTGTAGATTCTTGCCGGACAGGGCAGCTGGAGATAGGTGGTCCAAGTGGAACTTGAGGTATAGATGTGTAGAGCTCAATTCATGGAGCCTACCCATCTTTTCGGATTGCGGATTGAAGGTATGGTTTGCAAGATATGGTTAGTGGAAGTTTTTCCGGGGGCCGAGTCCGAGCCCACTGGACCGCATTGGAGATTGTGCCATCTCGCATCTTCTGAGCCTCAACGAAGTTCTAGAGTGGAGTGTATATTATACGGAGCCAGCAGGAAGTGGCTGCATGCCAAACGGAGTCCGGAGCAAGGAGTTACAGGGGTCGGAAGCTGGGGTGCCTTTGTTCGAAGCAGGTTGCAGATGATTTTTAGCTCTTTTTGATGCCCCGAATGACGGCATCAAAAATCCCAAAATGGAACAAGAGGTAGAAGGTTTGAAAGTGGATGCGGTGGGTTGGTGGTTGGACCTCCAAGCTTTTACATAGGCCGGCTGGCCAAGGCAAAGCAGAGTACCCAATGCATAATAAAAATGAGGTTTTTTTTTTTCAAGAGGGTGGGTTTTGTGAGGGCTTGAAAGGTGCTTACACCTGGGGCCGCCACTTGGCAGGGGACAGAACCCACATGCACGGGAGGCAGCGGGTATGCCATGATATTTATACAGGACCATGCCCTCCCTTTGAACACAAGAGGTGGGTGAGGGGAGCTCCCCTTGGCGCAGCTATGGCATCCGTGACCGTGGCGCTTTGCGTAGTCGCTGCGTAGCCGAAACGGTGGCGGTTTTGAGCGGCATAGCCGGCGAAGCGGGGTGGCAAGTGGCGCCCACTTGGTTGAGGTCGATGATGATGTGGCAGCTAAGAGGCTATGCCCGCGCCCGTAAGTGGCAAAACATTTTTGAGGGAAGGCCCCCCCCCCAATAGCGACATCGCTATTGCTTTGGTAGGGGAGGGGTCCTGCTGCAGCAAAGAGGTGCCGGTGAAGGCAAAGGCTAAAGGTAAAGGGCCAAGGAAAAAGAAGTCCGGCCGGCCAAAATCAAAGGGCCAAAGGGCCAATATGTCTAGTGTGTAAATGTCTCCAAAAATAAACTAGGCCAAGTGTTGGCAATGCAAGAAAAATACTAAAAGAAGCTCTAAGTGAAGGCCACGGCATGAGAAAACCACCCTTTTTTCTTTTTTTCGGCCTCTTAGAGACACCCCTATAAAAGGTTGTAAATGTGACAATTTTGGGGCTTTTTGCCCTGTGTGAGTAAGCGAGAGCTTGAAGCTTGTGTGATGCCAAGCTTTCCATTGAAGCTGCATACATCAATTGTACTATCCTCTTTGCAATAATACCAACCGTGTGCCCAATCTCTTGGATTGCTTCTCCCCAATCCCCTCCTTCTCTCTCACTTTTGGTGTGTTAACCATTATTTGCAGAGGGTTTGCCTGCAGTTTGAAGGGTGCTATCAAGAGTGCAGATTAGGGGTGTTTTGTGAGTCGAAACGGGTGAGTTAAGCAGTGTGGGTGTATTTGTGTTGTGGGTGTTCTTGTGCAAGGAGTGAGGTAGTCGTGTTGTATGCTAAGGTGGAATTGTTCCTGCAAATTAGCCAATTTGAAGGTGTGTTTTGAGAGGTTAGGGGTATTGTGGAATCCCTCGGCTATAGAGAGGCAAGCATTGTGTGTGCTGGGTGTGTTCCCTATTCCCCCTCTCCATCTTCTGGCGCCCCCACTGAGGAGCTGTCTGATGCTCCAATTTGTGGTTGAAAGTGGTGTTTTTTTGCCAACGAAGCGGTTAGCTGCTGGTCGAAATGTTTTATGGTTGAGCTTGAAGATGACAGAGATGGTGGAGCCAGGTGTTGGCCCCGTATTTACGGGCGTGGAAGATCCCGAGGATTGGTTAGCTGATTTCGAATTATGGCTGCTGTCGATGCGTATGTCGACAGATGCAAAAATGTTACAAATGGTGTCGTTGTTGATGCGAGGACGAGCCAAGGTGTGATTCGATGGCTTAAAGAGCAATGATCGAGAATCATGGCAAAGTTGTCTATCTTGGAAAATTTAGACTTACACAATTATTTTGAGGCTTTGCCCGCAAGAATTGACATTCAGAGAGTCTGGGAATTGGTCACAACAATAAAGGATAATGGCATAGCCAAGGTGATAGATCTGTAAGGAAAGAACATAACGATTGTAATCACGCCAGAGGTGGTTGCGAGTGCCTTGAACCTCTCTAATGCAGGAAACAATGTCAACAAGAGGCGAGACGAGGTGAAGGTATACAAGGGAATCAAGAAGAACTACACCTTCGAGGATATTGCACATTCAATGGTGGCAATCATGTGTCAACTATACAACCAATATTTCCATATCTGCACCAAGAGGCCTTAAAAGTACACTGTGGCACTTGTAGCAACTGGAACAACATTCACATGGGCATTGAAGACAAGCCGCCCAAGAGAGATAGATTATGCGGCATACCTCCAGTACCACATTGTGAGGATGGGAACCAAGAATCCCACATATATTGCAACAGGGGAGATGCTCATCAAGGTAATATATGAAGCTCTAAATGATAAAGTCCAGTGGCCTCTTCCTCCATCACAGCATGAGTGGTTGAAGGTGACAGACGACAAGGAAGAGGAGCAACCTACAGCACCCAGGGTGGCCACCAGACTGAAAAGAAGGGTAGAGACAATAGAGAAAGAACCACCTCAGCCAAAGAAAGGACAGAAATTTATCATTTAGATGCCAGCAAAAGAGACTAAATCCCAGAAGTCCACTGGGCTAGAGAGGCTGATGGAGAGTTTCCGAGCCGAAAGAATGCTTAAAGGAGATCTAAGCGAATTATAAAAGCCCTCACTTGAGGCCATGTCTGGATCTTCTCGAAGGACTAATAGGGATCTCTTCGAAGATTATACAAAGAATTTCAAGATCCTAGATGCAATGGACGAGAATATTCCAATTATACCTTTTACGGAAGAAGAAGTTGATGATGTGAGGCGCCAGCTATTAGAAGAGAAGGAAAGTGTAGAGCGAGAGAGGAAAACAAAGGTTGATCGAGAGTTCAAAAAGAAGCAACCAACCCAACCATCAAGCCGCAAGTCCAGTCCTCCACCATCACGACCTGCTCAATCTCTACAGACTAAAGAGTTGATTAAATCTGAGAAGCCGCAGGACTTCAAGAAAGAAGAGGACAAAGAGAAAGAGGAGAATGAAGAGTTTGAAACAAAGCCTCAGAAGCAAGATCTGAAAGCAAAAAACTATAGAATATTTGTGGATCTACTAGCTGCTGGATACACCCGAGAAGAGGCATCTCGTATAGTTTTTCAACTGTCAACCCCTAAACCAGAAGAATACATGTTGAGGCCTCGTTTCGTGGAGCTAAAGGAGATTGCAACAGATACAATGGATTTGCAACCACAAGCCAAAGATTGGGAAGAGCTGATGCAGAGACTGCAAGGATTAAGAGCCAAATCAGTGGCCAAAGAGATTGAATATGAAGGGCAGAAGTTGAGTGAAGTAAAGGTGAAAGCTGAGGTGGAAACACTTCAGAAGGAAAGTCAAGAGAAAATGCACAGCCAAGCACAACTGCAAGCTGAACTAGAAGCAACACTGAAGAAATGTGAAGAGTTAGAAAGTCAAAACCGAGAAACCACCCAGAAGCTAATGAACGCTGAAGGAGAGTACCAAAAAATCAGCATTGCTCTCACTGAAACCAAAAAGGAAAGGATGGGCTCACCCTACAGCTGGCGGAAGAGTGAAAAGAGGTTGAGAGCTTGAGGGAGGCCAAAGACAAAGTTGAAATATCACATGAGGCTAGCCAAGATGAGGTGATCGAACTAAAGGATCAAATCAAAGTGAAAGAACAAAAGATCCAAAGGTTGAGAGCATCTCTGGGCAGAGCTAGAGCTATAGCTACAACTAGTACTAGCCAAGATAAAGACGTGTTTGAAGAACAAATGATAGAACTTCAAAAAGAGCGGGCGCTTGGAAGGGGGAAAGAGAGTATTGCTAGCAGAGGGATCAATGTTGGTACAAGGCAAGTTAGAAGATGATAAAAAATCATTGAAAGCGGAATTGGATAGGCTTCAGAAAAGACTAGAAGATGACACAAAGACGCTGCAGATAGAGAATGATGAGGTAAGGCAGAAGCTAGAGAAAGATGATAGAGTAAATGCAGAACTTAATGACCTATTAGTAGCTGTGACAAAACAAGCTCAGCTAGCAAAAGACGACTTACAGAAGCAGCTGGACGAATGTAAGAGCCAACCATGTGAAGAACCTCAACAAAGCCATGGACCGGCTGCTATGAAAGGAATTGATATAGAGAAAGTGTCAGATCCGGTGGACACAACAATACAAGATGACATTCCTGTGGGACCCTTACAAGAGCCCCGGGATTTGACGCAAGAAGAAGAAGACAATCTACATAAAGAAATAGAAGCAGCCATAAAAGACACCGCCAAAGAAGCAATGTTGTGGGAGAAGAGGGTATTGAAGTCCATGACCATTGAGAGATTAGATGCAAATGTCGTTCGACATGAATGGCTACAACCCTCTCTCCTCTATCGTCTTCTGAAATACGAGGCTGCTACACTCAACAAGAGGATTAAAAAGGAGCCTATAGTGCCGCTGTACATGAAGACATGACCAAACTAGAAGGTGTTGGTCTCATTGTGGACTCTCAACCAAAATGGAGGAAGGCATGGCTCACTAAATACCCACAGTATTTAGTACATTTGATAGAGGCGCCTAAAATGATCAGAGACGACCTTAGCTTTTTCCCTCTACCAAGGATGCAGACATTTCAAGAACATGAATTGCTAAAGAGAAGCCACCCCACGTGGCTCAACTACCCGAGGCTGCCACGCTTGAAGGCAAGCGATAGAATGAGTGAGCAATACATGGTGAAAACCCTAACGGGCACCATTAAATTGTTCACTGGCTCGCCTGAACTCTCTTGCATTATGCTTAGAAAGATATGTAAAACACTTCTGGCAGTCTTTGAGGTCTTCAAACCTGGACAAGCAACAGACAACATATTCTTCTTCCAGGACACTTATAGATGTGCTTATGAACTGTCTGTTCAACCTTCACATGAGGTGATACATGCCCTCTACCAAAGAATAATGTTCTCCAAGCCTTTGAAAAAGCCTTCTACACTGGGTTCTTCACCATCGACACATGTATATTCGGCCCAACATTAGTGGCCAGCATGGACGGTATGAGTTTGTTTTGAAGATGTAAGACATCCTCCACTGAAGCATCGGCTCTATTGTCATGTCGGGGACGGCATGAGCTAGGAGGGGGCGAGTGTTAGCTGAAGACGGGCAGCCACATTGAAGAAAAGATAAAAGAAGGAAATCCTATGTAGTCATTCCATGATTAAGAAAAGCCATAATTTCACTTGTAAATACTTGGGGCTTGCAGAATTTTTCAACTTTGTATATTATTTTTGCCATTAGACTAAGTAGGATTTCACTTTGGAACATGAGGTGTTGTATTTGGAAGGTACATATACCAAATTCTAACCTTAATAAAAAAACCCCCCCTTTGTTCATTCTATGGAGTGTCTTGAGAAGCATATTCTGTGTATGAGAGAGAGTGAGAGCTTATCTTGATGCTATGCGCACAATGGTGGTCGGAATCAAGTATGGAGAAGTGCATCGTGTTGCCCTCGGAGAGAGCTACGGGCCGATACCCGCACTGCACGTGTACTGCCCGGCTTCGCGAGATTGACCCGCGAGATGCTTTGAGGTATTCGGTACTCAAACGGTGTCTATTTTTGCATTTCAGCATATCCACGTGTTTGTATTGAGTAGAGCTACACATTAGGCACTTTGTTTTTAGAACCGTCGACCTGCAAAAACCTGTCAAACATCCTACGTGATTTTGCACTGGTTGTTTATGGGTAGGGTTTTGGGTCACGGACCTTAGGGAGAGTGGCCTATTGGTGTTCATAGGATATCCCTCAAGTTTGGTAGCATTTTGAGAACGTCTAATGGGTATTTGGCTCATGGAAGTGTTGTAGGAAATCTCATCTTGTGCACAATAGTAGGCTGTAACTTAGACATTAGGTAGAGACCTCTGTAGGAAGTACTCAATAGTCGGTCAAGTGTAGGTTGACACCCTATGCTTGCTTCCACGCGCCTACGGGTCGAGCTTCGTCCATAGCTGACAATTCTTGTTAGGTGAGTTCTCGCTGTGCTGAAATCCGTCGCGGCGTATCCGGCCCGGGGGTTTCATTATATTCAAGACCACTATATCACGTGAGTTCAGGCTCTTTTTCTACAATCCCTTTTCTATGAATTTTCTAGGAAATATAATGAACCCTTTTCTTTTAAATTCTGTAAATTTTTTTGAGATTTGTAAAAAAATATTCTTATGTAAATTTATTTCTGTAAGTTTTAAGGGATTTATATACCCTTCTGTTGAACTCACGTGATAGGTCACATACTATGTAAGGTGAACCCCCCAGGGTATCCGCCAATACTTTAGGAAGCACAATCTTTCCATTTGGGACACGCAGTGGAGTAGTAGAGGCGGGGAGACGTTTTAAAAGCCTCAAATCCTCCCTCGCACCCAAAGAGTCCTTCTTGCCATAATGTGGTCCCATAGTGTTTGAGATACATTCTTGAATATATGCATGGGATGCAAGAGGTGTTGTATTTTTAAGTCTTTCCAATATGGAAGCCTTAAAAATATGGAATACGTTGACATACCTTTTGGTGGAGGACACAGAGCCGGATTGTTGTTGTGGTGTTCTTCCCAGATGGTTGCCCAATCTGCCATCGTGAGCTTTAGAGGAGTCTTCCCATTTGTTGGAGCCTTGTGCTTGTTATGCCCTTTGGGTAAGAAACAATGGTTGTTTGGATAGATTACCTTGCTCAAGGAATCGGGATCTCCGTCACCAACAATGGCCTGCATGTAGGACATGCATTGTGCCCCTTTGTGGACAACCCTGCATACATATCATACGGTTAGAGAGATCAGTGAACTAAATTGAACTAAAGGGAGAGAGGGAAATAGAGGAAAGGGGGTTACCAAGAATCTCTCCAATTCCAGGATAGTCATGTATATTCTACATAAGGATTCCTCTCACAATGGCCACTCTCCCCCCCTTTTCAAGTGAGACATCGACAACAGGAATGCCTCTCCATAACTCTTCCAACTCCTCGATGAGGGGCTTGAGGTAAATGTCAATATTTGACACTTTGTACCTCCCTAGCACAAGCAAGGAAAGAAGTATATTACCCTTCTTGGTTGTCTCCCATGGTGGAATATTGTAGTTGGACGATCACCACAGGCCAAGTGCTCCATGAAGTACACTTAGTGCCGAAGGGGTTGACACCATCACTTGCTAACCCAAACCTCAGGTGTCGAGGCTCCAACCCAAACTCTGGCGATTGAGTTTTGATGTGCCTCCATGCAAGTGAATCGGATGGGAAACGCATCATTCCATCATTTGAGCGATGATTCGCGTGCCACACGAGAAGCTCCATGGTAGACCTGCTTTTAAACATGTGTTGGATGCTAGAAATTAATGAAAAATGTCGCAATACCTTGCAGGGTACGTGTGCCCTGCTCACTCCTATCTTGTATCATGCCTCCTCGCACATGGAATAGGAGGTAGCATGTGCGTGCTCATTGCGGTATAGCATGCAATCGTTGACGCATGCATGGATGCGTTCATACTCCATTCCAAGTATAGTGACATACGATCTACCTCGTCAATGATGTGTAGGCATGTGGTGATTTTCTGGTAACATTTTGTCCATCAAACTATAACAAACATGCATATTTCCTAGAAGACGGCACCATTTAGCGAATGGAGAGTATATAAAATCCACATTCCATACTTACAAAAGTAGTGCATCGACACTTACATTACTCCAACTGAATTTTTCTTGCAAGTTGAGGACTTCCAACGATGCTCGGAGTACCGAGCACCGTGCACCATCGTAAAGAGTTGTTCGGGCACTCATCATCAATCTACCCTCCTTTTTGGCAGTCCGTTTAGTGCAGGGTTGACAATCTTCCTTGCACACGTCGTGCTCATGAGCTAGTAACTCATCACACATGTCAAACATGTGCTCATCCTCTATCTCAAAGTGCGATGGAGACGCCATAGGAGCTGCCGACGTAGAGTGAATGGGAGGATCACCATGCGGTGCACCCAAATCACCCAGTCGCTCTTGCCTTTGCCGTTCAGCCTTGCGCACCGGTGCACCACCACCGAACACAGACCAATGGGGCACCTCCTCAAGCGACGGGTGAGTCGCGCTGTCATCTCTCCGAGCGCTTTTTTGAGGATGCCAAAGCCCTTCGTTCTCCATGTGCTCCAAAGCCATGCGCCTCAAGCAAGGGATTGCCTTTTTGCACTTGGCACAAAGACAAGGGAGTCTTTTCTTGAGCCAACGATCGCGCTCACGGCCTTCAGGGAGACCACGATCATCCTAGTCAATGTCTTGCACATGCAAAATGTTGTTTATTCAGTCATGTGTCCTAAATAATAAATAATTAGAAAAGCACTTAAATCCATTAGAGAAATTAATGAGTGCTAAAATTATTTTTTAACTAAAAGAGAACTTAGAAAATGCAATTAATAAACATTTAAAACTAGTACTACAAAATAAAGTATCCATAAGAAAGAAAAAACTTCATTAAAAAACTCAAAAGGCTAAAAGATGAAATAATGTATAGCTAAGGGTATAGGGGGTGGTTTGTCCCCCTCCCCCTCCCCGGCAACCTCGGATTTTCATGTATCCGTTTGAAATGACCTATCGTGGTAATATAGACAGTCATGGACGCGGTAAAATAGACAGTCATGGTTTGTTCCCCCCCCCCCCCCCCCCCCCCCCCCCCCCCCCGCCCCCAACTTCCTTCCCCCTCTGACTTCCCTCTCTTTCCTTCTCCAAGCTTCCCAAGTTTCGTCGAAGGGGGTTTTCCGCCATCGTCTTTGGAAGCTCAACCTAACTGAAGCTCAACCGTGCTACAAAGAAAAAGGTAAACATAAAACAAAGCACATCTCCCCTCTTTCCCTTTTGTTTTCTACTACACACACACACACACACACACACACACACACACACACACACACACACACACACACACACAAATTACGCATAAATACAAAAACATTGAGAAAATAGAGAATCCATAATATACCTCGTTCATTTGAAAATGGTTGCTTTGCACGGCTAGTTTGAAATAGTTGCTTTGCTACGCTTCTTTGAAAATGGTTGCTTTGCTAGACTTGTTTGAAAATGATTGCTTTTCTCGGCTTGTTTGGATAGAATGTTAGATAGAAATAGAGAGACAGAGATAAATGAAGAAAGAAAGAGAGAGAGAGAGAGAGAGAGAGAGAGAGAGAGAGAGAGAAAGAGAGATAAAATTAAAGAAAGGGAGATAAATGGAGGAGGATAAATAGAGAGATAGGAGAAGGGAAATAGATAGAGAGGGAGATAAATAAAGAGAAAGAGAGAGAGATAGATAAAGAGAGTGAGAGAGAAAGAGGGATAGAGGTAGATAAAGAGAGAGATAATTAATGAGAGGGAGATAAATGGAGAGAGAGAGAGAGACAAAGAGAGAAAGAGAGGGATAATTAATGAGAGAAAGATAAATGGAGAAAGAGAGAAAGAGGGAGAGAATTAATGAGAGGGAGATACATGGAGAAATCGAAAGAGAGAATGAGAGAAAGAGGGAAAGAGAGGTATAGGGATAGAAATAGAGAGAATGAGGGATAGATAGATAGAGAGAGAAAGAGAGAGAGATGGATAGAAGGAGAGAGAGAGAGAGAGAGAGAGAGAGAGAGAGAGAGGGAGGGAAAGATATAGAGAGATAGGGAGAAAGAGTGTGTGAGAGAGAGATAGGGATAGATAGAAAGAGAGAGAGAAAGAGGGAGAGATAGAGAGGGAATGAGAGAGAGAGGGAGGGAGAGAGAGAGAGAGAGAGAGAGAGAGAGAGAGAGAGATGGATAGAGGTGAGGAAAGATTTTTCATGCATGGGAGCCCCCCATATATTTTTGTCCTTTTACCAAAATATTTCCTATTATATAAGCTACTTTTGATTTTTTCTTCCTTTTTCACAAACGTTTTAGCCTTTATTAAATAAATAAGACTTATGCTAATCAATCACGATGTAGCATAAATAAGTAAGTTTTCTTTGTTGATCTCTCTTTTGACCTAAATATTAAATATATATATTCTAAATTACATTATATATTTTAGTATTTTCTAATATATTTTTCATGTATGTATATTATTCCACCCTACCAAATATTTTATTCACTAGTTTTCATTTTCAAACCTCAACCCCACATTCAAATTTCAATAATACCTCCATCTAGATGATTGCCAATCTTTTCAAAACTCTAGGTCATGTTTTCATACACATGAAAGAGCTTACACTTGAAGGCAAGAGAGAAGTCCACTCAAAGGGGACCACCAAAAGACCTTTGCAGCCACAAATAATACATTATTTGGCTGAATTTTTTAAATAAATAAGAACCCCGAATTTGGAGCGTTCAACATGAAAGATGTAGCTCGTGATCTCAACTTTTAGCTCAATTTTTTTCAGAATTTTTGGAGTTATGAACACGGAGATATGATTTTTGTAGTGGACCCCAATTTTCTCGTGTAATGGTGACACAGGCCCTCCCCAATTTTCTTCCCTCTAAAATGGCTATGGTTCTACAAGTCTTCAAACATGATTACAAGATACAAGGCTCTTTTAATGAGGTATTGGCAAGTCTAGAGTGATTCTATCACCATTTTTGGAGGATCCATCCTCATCAACAACTATCCAACTTTGACAATCTCTCTTGTAAATTTCTTACCTCTCTCTTCTCTCCCTAATAAGCTTATGTCTAGCCAAAGCTAGACTATTGTAAATATCTCCTATCCTCTACATCCTACCCACATTCTCTCATATTCTCTCTCTATTGACTCTGGTATTTTAAATAACGAGGAGACAAGATGGGAGCCACAGTCACATGCACCCCATTTTCCCAGTCACCAAAGTGGGACACTCACCTCAAATAGAAATATTGCTAAATCCTCCCCTCCTTCCCTATATAAGGAGGCCATGAGAGCTCACTAAGGGGGAGAACACACACACACACACACACACACACCTATCCATACACACTCTTGTGCTACATGCTTGTAGCATGAACCCTAATCACATAATCACAACACCATCATCATCACCATCACCATGCACAAAAGATGAGCACCACACCTCTACACCACTTGTAATTAAGGGTTGAAGGCACAATTTCAAGAAGAAGAATGGTGGACACACTCATGATATTCCTCGCCATCAACTCCCATCTCTCCATTATGCCTCCTACGATCTTGTCCCCTTCTCATTTTCCTGCCATACGCTACCTATTGTATTCATCTTTTGCAAGCAATCAACACACTCCATCTTGGTGCCATACTTTGTGTCGCTTTGGATACATCTCATTGTGAGTATGGTATATGCTTGTTCCTTGTCTTTTTTTTTCTACTTATGTAAAGGTGTGCGGATTCGCCACCATACACACACACACTCTCTCTCTCCCTGTCATATTCCTATCATCTTGCTACTTCCATCTTGAGGTGTGCGGATTCGCCACCTCTTGTATGATAAGTGAGCATACTCGCAAGTTTCCCCTACCTCATTATCTTCGTTACTAACATGCACGAGTAGCAAGCCCATTCTCACTCATTCACCACTCCTCTCACCTTATTCTTCGACCACCCCATTCCACATTTGGGCGTGGATCTTGAAATTGTTTTCCATGGCATGCTTCATTGTGTATATGTATGCGTCCTAGCCGCATATCTTGCTAGGTGGTGCCCCTATTGTGTATCCCCCATGATGAGGCCATTGTGCATAGTCTTGGTGTAGAGGCCACCGGGTCTATTTTTCACTTCCGCCTCTCATTTGGTGCCCCCACTGAGGAGGGCTCTTGAAACTTTCAGTTTACAAGGCTGACATGTTTACTTCTCTTCATGGACGAGTGGATTATTGAATTCTCTAATTGGACCACTGAAGAGGAGGAGCTTCAAGCAGGTTTGACACAAGTCATCAAGACACTCTTGCCAGGGTGTTGTATTGTTAGCATAGAAGAAGTGGTAAGACCCTCTTTTTCTACTCAGATTGTTTACATTTCTCATCATCCCCGCAAGTGTAAAAGCAAGGCACAAGCTGCATCATGCTCACATTGTAGCCAAAAACCACACCTTCGACATGAGTGCAACCCAAAGTGAAGAAAAGGCCATCATTTTCTCCCTCGACATCCGCACAAGCGTTCTCACAACGGTAGGCTTTCAAGTAGCACCAGGCTTCTCTACATCTACGTCCCCATATTTGCCATCTATTCCACCTACATCCACAACAAGCCTTCCCTCCCTCTCCCTTGCACCAAAAGATTCAAGGGTTTTCCAGCGTAGACAATCACCCCGTCTCCAAAACAAAAGGGTAAATCCTCCAAAGTCTTTCTATACCTCACTCTCATCTCATGAGCCAGGAGCTAGAAACAGCAACATGGATTCTACGTCGTCTACCGAGTGAAGTGGCGGAGCTTGTCATCGACAAGGTCTTTGACACAGGTTTTTCTTGGCGGAAAGACAAGACCCTCCACCTTCAAGGGGTGTTTCTTGTGAATCAAGGCTATGATGACGACTTTACAGCTTACTATGTATCCATCCAACTTGGATTAATACAAGTGGTAAGACTCACCACCTACCTCATAACACCTGTGTATACACTAGATGGCACTCTATCTTGCAGGAAAGTGAAGTTGCTCAAAGAGAGAGAGTTCAAGCTTTTCCAAGAGCTTGCTAGAGGGGCAGTCGTAGAGCTAGAAGACGAAGACAACCTTGTCCTGTGGTACTATAAATTTGACCTCAACTACCAAGAGCTCTACACCTCCGACTATAACCTTCCACCATGAAGGAGAGAGCCTTTCCGAATTATCATGTGATGGACCCAGCGCATCAACCTTTTGCAAGGAACCAAACTTATGCACCACAACGAATTCAATCAATCAAAGTAATCTTGGACCGCAAGATATTTTATCAGCAGATCATTACAACCATGTTTGGTAGAGAACGACTGCAAGAGATAAACACCTCTTCTCTACCCTTTATCCTCCCTATGATTAATCATGAAGTGTCTTTTGATGTAGTTATTTTCATCCGTGTATAGTATGTTTTCCATCCACTGAGCACCCATGTATTGAATCTCTATAAAAAAGAAAATTAAAAAAAAAAATCTAAGTCGAGTTAATTTTCTCACTCTCACAATGGCAAGTGTAGCATTTCCAACATTTACTGGTAAGGTGGGTGAAGATGCTGCAGACTTTCTAGACAACTTGGAAATAGCATGTGTCATCTCTGCGAGAGATGATGATGCTTCACGCTTGCGCATATTCCCACTTCTAATGAAGGTGGAGGCAAGATCATGGTACAATGCCTTGGCACAAGAAACCAAGGAACGGTGGGACTTATTAAGAGCAGCCAGTAGTTCAACATCACATTAAGCTCAAGCAGGGAAGTAAACCTATAGTGCAGAAGCTCAGGCGGCTAGGAGTAATTCAACAAGACGCCCTACTCAAAGAGGTGAGGAAATTGCTAGAAGCCGGTTTTATCTATCCTGTTGAAGACTCAGAGTGGGTTTCTCCAGTGGTAGTCATACCAAAGAAGAATGGTAAGTGGAGGGTTTGTGTTGATTACAAGCCTCTTAATGCAGCCACAAAGAGGGACCATTTTCCTCTTCCTTTTCAAGATGAAATACTCAATGAGGTAGCAGGACATGAGCACTACACTGTATGTGATGGCTACTCAGGCTACTTCCAAATTAGTATCGCTGAAGAAGATCAAAAGAAGACAACCTTCATCACACCATGGGGATGTTTTGCTTACAGAGTTATGCCTTTTGGTCTCACTAATGCTCCAGCCACTTTTCAGCGATATGTGACATTTGTTTTTCAGCCATTCTTTGGAAAATCAATCCGCGTTTTTATTGATGACTTTTGTATCTATAGCTCTCGCTCTCTTCATTTGGAGAAAGTTTATGAAGGTCTAGCTAGGCTACAAGCTTTGGGGGGCCAACTCAATGTGGAGAAATGCCACATTGGTGAAAGCAAGGTTACTCTTCTTGGCCATGTGATCTCGGCCAATGGCATTGAAGCTGACCCAAGCAAGGTTCAAGCCTTGCTGGATTTGACCTCTCCCACCACAACAAAGAAGTTGGTCTCTTTTCTTCAAAAGGTGAGGTATTTGAGTAGGTTCATTCACTTGCTCTCCCAAGTGGTTCTTCCTTTACAACAAGTTACCCATCAAGAGATTTTCACTTGGAGTGAAGAAAATGAACAACAATTCAATGAGGTAAAACAAATTCTATCTTCACTTCCCACCATAGCACCTCCAAAGTGGGACGAGCCATTTTATGTAAACCCTAGTGTGGGCAATGACACACTTGGGGCTGTATTGATGCAAAAGGATCCTCAAACTTCGTTCATGCGTCCTATCTACTTCTCTAGTCGAATGATGACTCCATCAGAAAAGGGATACACGGCAGTGGAGCACATGGTGCTTGCATTAATGTTTGCTACCACAAAATTTCGCTCTTATTTATTGTCTAGACCATTCATAATCTTAACAATGGAAGAAGTATTTCCTTATGTAATGCAGCACATGGATGTTTCTTCTAGGGTTTCCAAATGGCTCACAAGGCTACAAGAGTTTGACTACACAATGCAAGTGGATAACTCCACAAGGGCCAGTCTAGGAGGTATTCTCACTCATCGCCACTATGAAAAGAAGCTAAAGATAAAGCCAAATGATCAAGATATTACACCTGTGCTGGAAGTCCCTAAGGTAGAGGAGGCTCACTCTCTTCTCTTTGATGGAGCCTACAAGAGGAAAGTGGACAAAGCTGCAACAGGCATTGTCATCTTCAACGAGCAAGGGGATAATGTTTTCTCCATTGGGAATCTCTTGGATTCTCACTCTAACAATGAGGCAGAATATGCAGCCTTAACTCTTGGGTTAGAGTGGTGTGTGACACAGGGCATTCAACGGTTAAATGTATTTGGTGATGCCATGCTTTTAATAAAACAAATACAAGGAACTTGCGCTTGTAAAAATCATAGCTTGCTAGGCCATTTGCGCAAAGTCAAGGAACTTTTAGGAAAATTTCAAGTTGTACAATTACATCATGTCCCTCGAGCAGAAAATCAAGAAGCAGATGCTCTAGCTAGAGAGAAGCTGCAAGATGTTTCAGTGGTGGGTGCTATCAAGTTGAAGCTGCGTCTCTTTCAAGGTAGCGATGCTATGCTTGACATCATGAGTTTCTTGGACACAGGAGAGTGTCCTAAGGATCTTACTAAGGGCCAAAAGCAGTGGCTTGTGCACAAGGCAACAAAATACCGCCTTATCAATGACGACCTCTACTACAAGGGTAAGGATCAAATTCTTAGGCGTGTACCTCTCTCTAGAGAGATCACTGAAATCATTTCAAGTTTCCATGATGGTGTTTGTGGAGGACACTTTGCACTTGACATCACTAGTAGAAAGATTCTACAAGCCGGGTTTGTATGGCCTAGTCTACATAGGGATGTGCATCATTGGTGTAAAGCATGCAAGGAATGTCAAAAGGCAGGGGATAGGAGGCTCACATATGAGCCACAGACTCCTATAATCTCATATGGACCATTTGAGAAATGGGGAATTGATGCTATTTGGCCTTTTCCAAGGAGCCAATCAAGTAAATTTTATATCATCATGGGTGTGGACTACATGACCAGGTGGGCTGAAGCAGTTGCCACCACCCGGATTATAGCTAAGGAAGTGGCTAAGTTCGTATTTGAAAACATTTGTTGCCGTTTTGGCACTCCTCTTGAAATAATTTCTGAGAGGGGACCAGGTTTTAGAGGAGACCTTGTAGGAGAGCTAATGGAGAAGCTAGGTATCTCACGACGACACTCAACTCCCTACTACCCACAATGCAATGGTTTGGTGGAAAAGGTAAATGGTATGATCTGCAAGATCATCACTAAACATGTAAACAATCACAAAAGTGATTGGGACAAGCATCTTATGGCTGCACTTTGGGCTTATCGCACTTCATTTCGCACATCCCTTGGGTTCACACCATATCACTTGGTGTTTGGTAAGGAAGCCATTTTACCCATTGAAGTACAATTGGCTAGTCTCAGGGTGCTAGCTGGGCAGGTGAAACGTCCTAATGCTCATCTCCACAACCACATTCTTGATCTAGAGAGGCTTCAACTAGACAGAGAAGATGCTATCAACTATTATGTAGCACAGTCAGAGCAACATCGACTTACCTTCAACAAGGGACTTAGGGCAAAAGGTCTCAAGAAAGGTATGTTGGTCCTACAGTATGATAACAGATTCGACACTAGGAAGGATAAAAAGTATTCACCCAGATGGGAGGGGCCATTTGTCATTAGAAAGCGCTACGCCAATGTCAGTTACCGATTGATGGATGCAGATGGTAGGCTCCACAAAACATGTGTCAGTGGATGGAGGTTGAAGCAATACTTTTTGAGATTTGATCAAACACCTATGATGGAAATCCCCGAGGAGGGAAACTCCTCCACCTCAATTGAAGAAGAATCAAGTACAACGCTAGAGACATGAATACCTCTAGCTTTAGAGGGAGGGCTAATGAGGCAAGCTTTTCCATGCATGGGAACCCCCCATATATTTTTTCCCTTTTACCAAAATATTTCCTATTATATAAGTTACTTTTGATTTTTTCTTCCTTTTTCACAAACTTTTTAGCCTTTATTAAATAAATAAAACTTATGCTAATCAATCACGATGTAGCATAAATAAGTAAGCTTTCTTTGTTGATCTCTCTTTTGACCTTAAATATTAAATATATATATTCTAAATTACATTATATATTTTAGTATTTTTTAATATATTTTTCATGTATGTATATTATTCCACCCTACCAAATATTTTATTCACTAGTTTTCATTTTCAAACCTCAACCCCACTTTCAAATTTCAATAATACCTCCATCGAGATGATTGCCAATCTTTTCAAAACTCTAGGTCATGTTTTCATACACATGAAGGAGCTTACACTTGAAGGCAAGAGAGAAGTCCACTCAAAGGGGACCACCAAAAGACCTTTGCAGCCACAAATAATACATTATTTAGCTGAATTTTTTAAGTAAATAAGAACCTCGAATTTGAAGGAGCATTCAACATGAAAGATGTAGCTCGTGATTTCAACTTTTACCTCAATTTTGTTCAGAATTTTTGGAGTTACGAACATGACGATATGATTTTTGTAGTGGACCCCAGTTTTCTCGTGTAATGGTGACACAGGCCATCCCCAATTTTCTTCCCTCTAAAATGGCTATGGTTCTACAAGTCTTCAAACATGATTACAAGAGACAAGACTCTTTTAATGAGGTATTGGAAAGTCTAGAGTGATTCTATCACCATTTTTGGAGGATCCATCCTCATCAACAACTATCCACCTTTGACAATCTCTCTTGTAAATTTCTTACCTCTCTCTTCTCTCCCTAATAAGCTTATGTCTAGCCAAAGCTAAACTATTGTAAATATCTCCTATCCTCTACATCCTACCCACATTCTCTCATATTCTCTCTCTATTGAATCTGGTATTTTAAATAATGAGGAGACAAGATGGGAGCCACAGTCACATGCACCCCATTTTCCCAGTCACCAAAGTGGGACACTCACCTCAAATAGAAATATTGCTAAATACTCCCCTCCTTCCCTATATAAGGAGGCCATGAGAGCTCACTAAGGGGGAGAACACACACACACACACACACACACCTATCCATACACACTCTTGTGCTACATGCTTGTAGCATGAACCCTAATCACATAATCACAACACCATCATCATCACCATCACCATGCACAAAAGATGAGCACCACACCTTTACACCACTTGTAATTAAGGGTTGAAGGCACAATTTCAAGAAGAAGAAGGGTGGACACACTCATGATATTCCTCGCCATCAACTCCCATCTCTCCATTATGCCTCCTACGATCTTGTCCCCTTCTCATTTTCCTGCCATACGCTACCTATTGTATTCATCTTTTGCAAGCAATCATCACACTCCATCTTGGTGCCATACTTTGTGTTGCTTTGGATACATCTCATTGTGAGTATGGTATATGCTTGTTCCTTGCCTTTTTCTTCTGCTTATGTAAAGGTGTGCGGATTCGCCACCATACACACACTCTCTCTCTCTCTCCCTGTCATATTCCTATCATCTTGCTACTTACATCTTGAGGTGTGCGGATTCGCCACCTCTTGTATGATAAGTGAGCATACTCGCAAGTTTCCCCTACCTCATTATCTTCCTTACTAACATGCATGAGTAGCAAGCCCATTCTCACTCATTCACCACTCCTCTCACCTTATTCTTCGACCACCCCATTCCACATTTGGGCGTGGATCTTGAAATTGTTTTTCATGGCATGCTTCATTGTGTATATGTATGCGTCCTAGCCGCATATCTTGCTAGGTGGTGCCCCTATTGTGTATCCCCCATGATGAGGCCATTGTGCATAGTCTTGGTGTAGAGGCCACCGGGTCTATTTTTCACGTCTGCCTCTCAGAGGGAGAGATAGAGAAAGAAGGAGAGAAAGACGGACAGAGAGAAAGAGGGAAAGAGGGAGAGATGGAAGAAGAGAAAGAGAGAGAGATAGGAGGGAGAGAGAGAGAGAGAGAGAGAGAGAGAGAGAGAGGGAGGATGAGGGATAAATTGAAAGAGAGAGATAGAGAGAAACAAAGAGAAAAAGAGGGAGAGAAAAAGATAGGAAAGAGGGAGAGAAAGATAGATAGAAAGAGGGAAAGAGAGAGAGATAGGAAAGAGGGAGAGATAGAGAGAAAGAGGGATATATATATATATATATAGAGAGAGAGAGAGAGAGAGAGAGAGAGACAGAGAGAGAGAGAGAGAGATTGAAAGAGAGAGATAGAGGGATAGAGGGAGAGGGAAAGAGGGAGAGATAGGAGAGATATAGCGAAAGAGATAGAGAAAGAGTGATAGGAAACAGGGAGAGATAGAGAGAGATAGAGAGAGAGAGAGAGAGAGAGAGAGAGAGAGAGAGAGAGAGAGAGAGAGAGAGAAATAGAGAGAGAAAGAGAGTAAATAGAGAGACGGAAAGAGAGGAATAGAGATTGATAGGGAAAGAGAGAGAGAGATAGGGATAGATAGAAAGAGGGAAAAGAGGGAGGGAGAGAGAAAGAGGGAGAGGGGGAGAGATAGAAAAAGAGAGAGAGAGAGAGAGAGAGAGAGAGAGAGAGAGAGAGAGAGAGGGGGGGTAATATATGTTGGAAAGAGAGAAATAGAGAGAGGTAGGGAAAGACAGAGAGATAGGTAAATAAAGAGAGAGAGAGAGAGAGAGAGAGAGAGAGAGAGAGGGAAAGAGAGAGAGTAGATAGAGAGAGAGTGCTTGCTTTACATGGAGGCACAAGCATGACTATGGGATGGAGCTTTCACTTCGTAGTTCAACTGCACGACCGAGAGGGGGGAAGAGAGAGAGATACTGAGTGAGAGAAATGGAGTTACTTATCGCAGTACATTAGAATTGTAATGTTATGATCAATTGATCACTTATACGTTGAATCTCGGTGCAGCCAACACAAAACATTGGCTACAAATAAAACCATAACATATATATGTCTATACATATATATTTGTTTATGCATGTATGCAGGCACTAAGTACGGGAGCATAGAACCCAAAGGTTAGACGCTTTATCTTGGGTATAGTCCTTTTTTAATCGTGGCATTGTAGTCATTGATCCACTCATGCATGTATTACTGCAATGTACCTTTGGTTCTACCACGGTTCAGACTACGATGATATCTAAAGAGGTGCAGTTGACCTTTGGTACTACTAGCCTCTACTTAGGTCTACTAGTATGTATATGTATCTACGTGTTTGTGTGCTAATATACTTGTGTACATATTTATAGATGAGTGAGTAAGGTGGAAAGCTTAATCTTATATTGCTCTTTGTAATGTAGATGTCAGACGAGAGACCAACTCGTGAGGAGCAGCCAGCTGGCTCTTCTTTTGCTTGGTTCACATCCCAGGTGGGTTCCCACTCGCGGTGGAAATCGCCTCCAATGGACCAGAGTCTTGAGTCGGTGAGAACTAGCAAAGAATTTAAGAATGTTTCTACGTAGTTAACCCTAAACCATGAGTGTCATAGGTTTATTTTTGTTATTTGCAGGCATGGCCATCCTACACCTACCCTTCTCAGGTTCCTCCACCGGTTGTAGGTCGAGACCTACAACTGGCTATCTCTTTACGAGAGCAGTACCTCCGTTTGATGGAGGACTTTTTTGGCCACTACACTCCGCAACAGCTTGCGACCTACGGTATTTATCCATAGAGTACAACATGGGAGAGTCAGGGAGGGACTCCTTATCTAGAAAGCTAACTGTGAGGTCACATCTTCAAAATCATGAAAAAGACAGACTACGCATAGTATGTCTTCAAGCTTGAAATGACCTCCAGGTGGATTTTTTGATCTTCATACATCTTTATCACATTCATACAAGCCCACCTACCAAGTTTCAAGCCAAACAGATCACTTTTTGGCCTCATAGCTCCATAGATGGGCTTTTCAGACTCTAAAACACCAGAAATGGTCTTCCTACCCTCCAAACTTATCCAAATTCAAATCTAAGACCATGGTGATGGTCCACAGTTTATGCCCTAACATACTGACAAGTTTCATGCAATTCTGAGCAAAAACACAGACTACGCGTAGAATGTCTTTAGGCTTATTTTGCAGCACAAATCCTACTGTTTTCACTTGTAGGGACATCCTTAGTCCCTCTTGAGCTCATGTTTCAATTTTCAAGTCAATTGGATAGTTAAAACTCAGTTTATCAGCTAATCTGTAAAAACTAAAAAAAACGCTAACTTTGGACTACTGAGTGCAACAGGATCCATGGCTACCGCTAAGTCGCCAGCAAAGAAGAAAAGAATGACCAACAAGGATTACCTGGATGAGGTGGAGCCATTTATAATACCAACAAGAACCAGAAATCCCAGTACCACTTGGGTACAAAGCAACTTACTTGAAGCAAACGACCTAAGAATATACCAAGGCATGTTCAAAGACCCAGAGGGCAATGCCATAGAGCTGCCAATGATACCACAGGAACTCAATGAGTTCACAAGAAGGCCAGAGATAGTGTCTATCTTGGAAAATTTAGACTTACACAATTATTTTGAGGTTTTGCCAACAAGAATTGACATTGAGAGAGTCTGGGAATTCGTCATTACAATAAAGGAGAATCGCATAGCCAAGGTGACAGATCTTCAAGGAAAGAACATAACGATTGTGATCACGCCAGAGGTGGTTGCGAGTGCCTTGAACCTCTCTAATGCAGGAGACATGTCAAGAAGAGGCAAGACGAGGTGAAGATATACAAGGGAACCAAGAAGAACTACACCTTCGAGGATATTGCGGATTCAATGGTGGCAACCATGTGCCAACTATACAATCAATATCTTCATATCTGCACCAAGAGGCCTCAAATGTACACTGTGCCACTTGCAACAACTGGAACAACATTCACATGGGAAATGAAGACAAGCTGCCCAAGAGAGATAGATTATGCGGCATACCTCCAGTACCACATTGTGAGGATGGGAACCAAGAATTCCACATATATTGCAGCACGGGAGATGCTCATCAAGGTAATATATGAAGCTCTAAATGCTAAAGTCCAGTGGCCTCTTCCTCCATCACAGCATGAGTGGTTGACGCTGACAGAAGACAAGGAAGAGGAGCAACCTACAGCTCCCAGGGTGGCCACCAAACTGAAAAGAAGGGTAGAGACAATAGAGGAAGAGACACCTCAGACAAAGAAAGAAAAGAAAGCTATCATTTAGATGCCAGCAAAAGAGACTAAATCCCAGAAGGCAAGTCGGCTAGAGAGGCTGATGGAGAGTTTCTGAGCCGAAAGAATGCTTAAAGGAGATCTAAGAAAATTATGGAAGCCCTCACTTGAGGCCATGTCTGGATCTTCTTAAAGGACTAAAAGGGATCACTTCTAAGATTATACAAAGAATTTTGAGATCCTAGATGCAACGGTCGAGAATATTCCAATTATACCTTTTACCGAAGAAGAAGTGGATGATGTGAGGCGGCACAGCTGTTAGAAGAGCAGGAAAGTGTAGAGCGAGAGAGGAAAACAAAGGTTGATCGAGACTTCAAAAAGAAGCAATCAACCCCACCATCAAGCCACGAGTCCAATCCTTCACCATCACCACCTCCTCAATCTCTATAGACTAAAGAGTTGATTAAATCTTAGAAGCTGCAGGACTCCAAGAAATAAGAGTACAAAGAGAAAGAGCAGAAGGAAGAGTTTGAACCAAATCCTGAGAAGCAAGATTCAGAAGCAAAAAACTATAGAATATTCCTCCATCTACTAGCTGCTGGATACACCCAAGAAGAGGTAGCGCATACATTTTTTCAACTGTCAACCCCTAAACCAGAAGAATAAATGCAGAGCCCTCGTTTGGTGGAGCTAAAGGAGATTGCAACAGATACAATGGATTTGCAAGCACAAGCCGAAGATTTGGAAGAAGTGATGCCAAGACAGCAAGGATTAAGAGCCAGATCAGTGGCCAAAGAGATTGAATATGAAGGGCGAAAGTTGAGTGAAGTAAAGGTGAAAGCTGAGGTGGAAACACTTCAGAAGCAAAGTCAAGAGAAAATGCACAACCAAGCACAGCTGCAAGCTGAACTAGAAGTAGCACTAAAGAAATGCCAAGAGTTAGAAAGTCAAAACCGAGAAACCACCCAGAAGCTAATGAACTCTGAAGAAGAGTACCAAAAAATCAGCATTGCTCTCACTGAAACCAAAAAGGAAAGGGATGGGCTCACCCTACAATTGGCGGAAGATTCAAAAGAGGTTGAGAGCTTGAGGGAGACCAAAGACAAAGCTGAAATATCACATGAGAGCTAGCCAAGATGAGGTGATCGAACTAAAGGATCAAATCAAAGTGAAAGATCAAACGATCCAGAGGTTGAGAGCATCTCTGGGCAGAGCTAGACTTGTAGCTACAACTAGTACTAGCCAAGATAAACAAGTGTTTGAAGAACAAATGATAGAACTTCAAAAAGAGCTGGCGCTTGAAAGGGGGAAAGAGAGTATTGCTAGCAGAGGGATCAATGTTGGTACAATGCAGGTTAGAAGATGATAACAAATCATTGAAAGCGGAATTGGATAGGCTTCAAGAAAGACTAGAAGATGACACAAAGATGTTGCAGATAGAGAATGATGAGGTAAGGCACAAGCTAGAGAAAGATGATAGAGTCAATGCAGAACTTAATGCGCTATTAGTAGTTGTGACATAACAAGCTCAGTTAGCAAAAGACGACTTACAGAAGCAGTTGGACGAACTTAAGAGCCAACGAAGTGAAGAACCTCAACAAAGTCATGGGCCGGATGCTATAGAAGGAATTGATATAGGAATTGACCCTTACAAGAGCCTCAGGATCTGACACAAGAAGAAGAAGACAATCTATAGAAATCAATACTAGCAGCCATAAAAGACACCGCCAAAGAAGCAATGCTGTGGAAGCAAAGGGTATTGAAGTCCATGACCATTCAGAGATTAGATGCAACTGTCGTTCGACATGAATGGGTACAACCCTCTCTCCTCTATCCTTTTCTAAAAGATGAGGCTGCTACACTTAACAAGAGGATTAAAAAGGAGCCTATAGTGCCGCTGTACCATGAAGACATCACCAAACTAGAAGGTGTTGAGCTCATTGTGGACTCTCAACCAAAATGGAGGAAGGCATGGATTAGTAAATACCCACAGTATTTAGTACATTTGGTAGAGGGGCCTAAAATGATCAGAGATGACATTGGATTTTTCCCTCTACCAAGGATGTGGACATTTAAGGAACATAACCTGCTCAAGAGAAGGCACCCCACGTGGCTCAACTACCTGAACCTGCCAGGCTTGAAGGCAGGGGGAAGGCAGGTGAGAGAATGAGTGAGCAATACATGGTGAGAATCCTAACGGGCACCATTAAATTGTTCACTGGCTTGCCTGACCTCTCTTGCATTATGCTTAGAAAGATATGTAAAACACTTCTGGCAGTCTTTGAGGTCTTCAAACTTGGACAAGCAACATACAACATATTCTTCTTCCATGACACTTATAGATGTGCTTATGACCTGTCTGCTCAACCTTCACATGAGGTGATACATGCCCTCTACCAAAGAATAATGTTCCTGCCCTCATACCATCTCCTAGCCTTTGAGGAAGCCTTCTACACCGGCTTCCTCACCATCGACACAGGTATATTCGGCCCAAAATTAGTGGCCCAGCATGCATGGTATGGGTCCATTTTGAAGATGCGCAACATCCTCCACTGAAGCAGCGGCTCTACTGTCATGTCGGGGACGACATGAGCTAGGAGGGGGGGAGTGTTAGCTGAAGACGGGCAGCCACACTCAACTGAAGACTGACGAAAAGATAAAAGAAGGAAATCCTATGTAGTCATTCCATGATTAAGAAAAGCCGTAATTTCACTTGTAAATACTTGGGGCTTGCAGAATTTTCTAACTTTGTATATTATTTTTGCCATTAGACTAAGTAGGATTTCACTTTGGAACATGAGGTTTTGTATTTGGAAGGTACATATACCAAGTTCTAACCTTAATAAAAAAACCCCCCCTTTGTTCATTCTAGGGAGTGTCTGTGAGAAGCATATTCTGTGTATGAGAGAGAGTGAGAGCTTATCTTGATGCTATGCGCACAGTGGTGGTCGGAATCAAGTATGGAGAAGTGTATCGTGTTGCCCCCAGAGAGAGCTACGGGCCAATACCCACACTTCACGTGTACGGCCCGGCTTCGTGAGATTGACCCGCGAGCTGCTTCGAGGGATTCGGTACGCAAACAGTGTCTGTTTTCGCAATTCAGCATATCCAGGCGGGGAGACGTTTTAAAAGATTCAAATCCTCCCTCGCACCCAAAGAGTCCTTCTTGCCAATAATGTGGTCCCATAGTGTTTGAGATACATTCTTGAATATGTGCATGGGATCCAAGAGGTGTTGTATTTTTAAGTCCTTCCAATATGGAAGCCTTAAAAATATGGAATACCTTGACATACCTTTTGGTGGAGGACACAGATTTGGATTTTTGTTGTGGTGTTCTTCCCAAATGATTGCCCAATCTGCCATCGTGAGCTTTAGAGGAGTCTTTCCATTTATTGCAGCCTTGTGCTTGTTATGCCCTTGGGGTAAGAAATGATGGTTGTTTGGATAGATTACCTTGCGCAAGTAATTGGGCCTCTCCGTCACCAATGATGGCCTGCAAGTAGGACATGCATTGTGCCCCGATGTGGATAACCCTGCATACATATCATATGGTTAGACAGATGAGTGAACTAAAGGGAGAGAGGGCAAGAGGGAAACAGAGATAGAGGAAAGGGGGTTACCAGAAATCTTTCAAAGTCCAAGATAGTCATGTATAGTTCACATAAGGATTTCCCTCACAAAGGCTTCTCTCCCCCCGTTTGGAAGTGGGGCATCGATAACAGGAATGTCTCTCCATAACTCTTCCAACTCCTCGATGACGGGCTTGAGGTAAATTTCAATATTTGACACTTTGTACTTCCCTGGCACAAGCAAGTAAAGAAGTATATTGCCCTTCTTGGTTGTCTCCCATGGTGGAATATTGTAGTTGACGATCACCACAGGCCAAGTGCTCCATGAAGTACACTTAGTGCCGAAGGGATTGACACCATGCAGGTGAATCGGCAGGGACATGCATCATTCCATCATTTGAGCGATGGTTCACGTGCCACGTGAGAAGCTCCCTGGTAGACTTGTTTTTAAACATGTGTTGGATGCTAGAAATTAATGGAAAATGTCGCAATACATTGCGGGGTACGTGTGCCCTGCTCACTCCTGTCTTGTATTGTGCCTCCTCGCACACGGAACAGGAGGTAGCATGTGCGTGCTCATTGCGGTATAGCATGCAATTGTTGACTCACACATGGATGCGCTCAGAGTTTATTCCAATTACAGTGACATACGATATAGCTCGTTGATGATCTGGAGGTGTGTGGTGATTTTCTGGTAACATTTTGCCCATCAAACTACAACAAACCTACGTATTATGTAATTCCTACAAGACGGCACCATAAAGCAAATGGAGAGTATATAAAAGCCATAGTCCATACTTACAGAAGTAGTGCATCGACACTTGCATTACTCCAACCACAAGAACACCCACAACACAAATACACCCACACTGCTTAACTCACCCGTTCCGACTCACAAGACACCCCTAATCTGCACTCTTGATAGCACCCTTCAAACTGCAGGAAAACCCTTTGCAAATAATGGTTAACACACCAAAAGTGAGAGAGAAGGAGGGGATTGGGGAGAAGCAATCCAAGAGATTGGGCACACGATTGGTATTATTGCAAAGAGGATAGTACAATTGATGTATGCAGCTTCAATGGAAAGCTTGGCATCACACAAGCTTCAAGCTCTCGCTTACTCACACAGGCAAAAAAGCCCCAAAATTGTCACATTTACAACCTTTTATAGGGGTGTCTCTACGAGGCCCAAAAAAAGAAAAAAGGGTGGGTTTCTCTTGCCGTGGCCTTCACTTAGAGCTTCTTTTAGTATTTTTCTTGCATTGCCAACACTTGGCCTAGTTTATTTTTGGAGACATTTACATGCTAGACACATTGGCCCTTTGGCCCTTTGATTTTGGCCGGCCGGACTTCTTTTTCCTTGGCCCTTGTGCCTTTAGCCTTTGCCTTCACCGGCACCTCTTTGCTGCAGCAGGACCCCTCCCCTACCAAAGCAATAGCGATGTCGCTATTGGGGGGGGGGGGCTTCCCCTCAAAAATGTTTTTCCGCTTACAGGCGCGGGCATAGCTCCTTCACTGCCACGTCATCATTGACCTCAACTAAGCGGGCGCCACCTGCCACCCCGCTTCGCCGGCTACGCCGCTCAAAACCACCACCGTTTCGGTTACGCAGCGCCTACGCAAATCGCCACGGTCACGGACGCCATAGCTGCGCCAAGGGGAGCTCCCCTCACCCACCTCTTGTGTTCAATGGGAGGGCCACGGTCCTGTATAAATATCACGGCGTACCCGCTGGCTCCCGCGCATGTGGGTTCTGTCCCCCACCACGTGGCGGCCCCGGGTGTAAGCACCTTTCAAGCCCTCACAAAACCCACCCTCTTGAAAAAAGAAAAACCTCATTTTTATCATGCATTGGTTACTCTGCTTTGCCTTGGCCAGCTGGCCTATGTACAAGCTTGGAGGTCCAACCACCAACCCACTGTATCCACTTTCAAACCTTCTACCTCTTGTTCCATTTTGGGATTTTCGATGCCGTCATTCGGGGCATCAAAAAGAGCTAAAAATCATCTGCAACCTGCTTCGAACAAAGGCACCCCAGCTTTCGACCCCTGTAACTCCTTGCTCCCGACTCCGTTTGGCATGCAGTCACTTCCTTCTGGCTCCATATAATGTACACTCCACTCTAGAACTTCGTCGAGGCTCAGAAGATGCCAGATGGCACAATCTCCAATTCGGCCCAGTGGACCCGGCCCCAGGAAAAACTTCCACTGACCATATCTTGCAAACCATACCTTCAATCCGAAATCCGAGAAGACGGGTAGGCTTCATGAATTGAGCTCTACACATCTATACCTCAAGTTCCACTTGGACCACCTGTCTCCAGCTGCCCTATCCGGCAAGAATCTACAAACCATCAAAACTTCAATCTTCAATAACTTGGGCTCCGTAGCTCGGTTTGATGAACCGTCTGGACCTACTCCTTAAACACTCCAAGCTCATCATTTTTGGACCCCAAGGCTGCACTTTGCATCTCTTTCACCTGCTACCCCAATTAGCCCCTTGTGTAGCCTTCATTGGCCTATAAGATGCATTATGCATACATTTCCGCTGCTACCTGCTATCCCATGAACTTCCTAGCTGCTCCAGTCCTTTGCCATGCTTCTGCTTGCCTGTACACACCTGTCCATGCCATCTTCTAGAGTCGACACACTTTGGCTGCACCATCATTGCCCACCCCCCTGTTGAGCATTTATGCTCAACCACATAAAATCTTTATTTCACTATAAACTGCAAAAACCTGGCACACACTATGAGAAAACTCAAACCATATATACAATGTTTTATTTCACCCTATTATCAAACCTTCAAGTGGGTTGCCCCACCCCCTGCATCACATAGCTTCCACCAGGATCAAACACCTGGCTCTGTTCACTTTCATCCATCTCCAACAACCTCCAATAGTGCCCTACCCAAGCACGTAGCCTTCCATGCACACAAAAGGCCCATAGCACTTTAGCACCTCTTCATACATCATCTTGCCTCATACCCATGTGGCTCTGCAAACACATCATCTGTATGAACCAACACTTGTGACCCTCCCTCCCAACCATGTAAAGTAGAGCTCCTCTCAATGGAACCCCGTATCTGACGGATAACATACTGCATAGTTGCACTTACAAGCATGCCTTTCAACCATGGGTTGCATACCTCTTTTGAAAGCTTGGACACATCTTGGGAATCTCCTCCATATGCCATAGAACACATCTCTTGCACTGGCTTCATGCTCTCTTGCACCTCCTCTTCAAACTCACCTACACTGTCACTAAGCCCTTCATCATCGATTGGCCCTTCAAGGTCGCTCAGCACTTCCTTCTGTCCAGCTGCAGTCTCTTGCTCTCCAATCACCTCTTCTACCGCTGCATCATGCTCCTCCATGGAAGAGAGAAACTCGTCGTCTACAGCATTTATCTCCAGTTCTGCCATAGACAAGGCCGCTTTATCTCCCTTGGCAAAAGTCTGCACCTGTTTCACCACCATGCCACATTCCACTGCTACTTTCATCAACACAGCCATTAGCATAGCACCGCACACTACCTTCTCCTGCATTTCATCATCTGTATGTCTAGACCGCACCATTTGGCTTTCATCAGCTACCTCGGTTTTCTCTGTTCCCTGCTCTTCTTGCACATGTGCTATTACCATATCATCAAACATACAAGAGGGCAGATTTACCTTTACCAGTTTGGGTTCATCAGATTCTGTATCCTCCTCATGGGATGTGGAATCATCCGCTCTATCCTCCTCGCTTGTCTCCCAGCAAATCGAGCTTGTATCATCATCGACATCGGCATCATATACCGACTCCGTGTCAGCATCTGCATCCACTTGCTGCTCCACAAAAGCTTGACCATCTCTGCCACTTTGCAAACTTTCTTCCTCAGCTTCTGAACCCTTGGTATCTGTATCTCGATTGTATTCTGCTACCATTTCATGCAAACTTTCAACAAGACCATGCTTTACCTCTTCAATCCGTACTCGAACCTCCACATCTACTACCACTTTTCCAGCTTGGTTCACCTTTACATGGAGCTTCTCCTCGTTGAAAATCTCTTCCACCCTTGGCACATGCACACCACAAACGGGAAACCTCCAAGAAACATAACCAATAGTAGGTCTTACCTCCATAGGCCTTGCATTTTGCATAACTGGAACCACCTTTGGTTGGACCCAAGAGCACCTTACCACCTCCGCAACAACCAACATATAATCACCTGGCTTTAGCATTCCCAACTCCAACTTCTGCTTCACCTTTCTGCTCTTTATCTTTGCCAGATAGACCATGTCTCCATAGGTATCTGCACCATCTTCAACCTTTTCCCTAATCCTCGGATGCAAGCACTCTAACAGCTTTGACAGCTTCAAAGATTGATTTCTTTTGACCCCAGTAGCAATCTCTAATTGCTTCCAACACGCTTCAAACTACTCAATGAAAAGAGGGAAATCTTTACTTACATCCTGGCGTACCGCCTTCAGCCTTGCACCAGCCTTTTCCGCCGTAACCACCTCTCGAAACCGCTCCAGAAACTGACTCTGCCTCTGGCCTTCTCGTGAACTCATTGAGTTCCTGTGGTATCATTGGCAGCTCTATGGCATTTCCCTCTAGGTCTTTGAACATGCCTTGGTATATTCTGAGGTCGTTTGTCTCAAGTAAGTTTCTTTGTACCCAAGTATTAGTGGGATTTATGGTTCTTGTTGGTATTATAAATGGCTCCACCTCATCCAGGTAATCCTTGTTGGTCATTCTTTTCTTCTTTGCTGGAGACTTAGCGGCTGCCATGGATCCTGTTGCACTCAATAGTCCAAAGTTAACGTTTTTTTTAGTTTTTACAGACTAGCCGATAAATTGAGTTTTAACCATCCAATTGACTTGAAAATTGAAACATGAGCTCAAGAGGGACTAAGGATGTCCCTACAAGTGAAAACAGTAGGATTTGTGCTGCAAAATAAGCCTAAAGACATTCTACGCGTAGTCTGTGTTTTTGCTCAGAATTGCATGAAACTTGTCAGTATGTTTGGGCATAAACTGTGGACCATCACCATGGTCTTAGATTTGAATTTGGATAATTTTGGAGGGTAGTAAGACCATTTCTGGTGTTTTAGAGTCTGAAAAGCCCATCTATGGAGCTATGAGGCCAAAAAGTGATTTGTTTGTCTTGAAACTTGGTGGGTGGGCTTGTATGAATGTGATAATGATGTGTGAAGATCAAAAAATCCACCTGGAGGTCATTTCAAGCTTGAAGACATACTGCGCATAGTATGTCTTTTTCATGATTTTGAAGATGTGACCTCACAGTTAGCTTTGACATGTTATGAAGAGTGTCTAGTTCAAGTTTCACTTCATTTGGATCATTTCTGATAGGTCTATGACCATTTCTTGCCTCTATGCTCTGACTTTGCGTTTTTTGATGCATAAGAGGTGAAACTTGGTCGAAATGGAGTGAAACTTGTGGGATAAGATGTAAGTGACATGTAGAGGCTGTGTGTATGGCTGAATGATGAGTTGGGTGCCCAAAAGTGGCCTTGAAACATCCTACATGTAGGATGTCTCCTGTGCATTTTTTAGGAGCAAGTCCTACTACTATGTGCATATGACCTCCCTAAGTCCCCTTTGTGCCTTATTTCAATTAAAAAATCAAATGGTTAGTTAGAAACTCCCTTCTTGGCTTTCAAATCCTCAGAGGAAATTTCTGACTCTTGGAACGCTTTTCCGCGATGAAATTTCTTGATGATGGCCAACATAGCTTCATGAACCCTTGGGGAACCTTGCCATGTGGTTCTTGTTGACTTTGGCTTCACCTGAGCTTCATTTGGCGATTTGTCTCTCTGGAACTGCCCATGATTGCGTTTGCATGCCCCCGATGATTTGTAGTGGTCTACCACCATAGGACTTGGTTGTTGAAGGCCTTGGTAAACCGCTCGTGAAGTTTGGTGGCAACCGGACGTCTCGCTTGGCTGTGAGATCCACGTGATGTTTTGCGTTTCCGATGCCGTTTCTGAATCTTAGGCTTGCTTTGGGTCGCCTTATGGCCATGTGGCCTATGTAGCCTTGTAGAGCTTGTCGAGAAGCTCCTACCCATGAGTTTTGGTCAACATTCGGGCCACTTTTGCCGGATTTTCCTCTTTGTGGCCTCTTGTAGGGCTTGAGATGCCAGGGTTTTCTCCGTTGCTTTCTTGCCTCATTTGGGCATCCAAGATTGGTCTCCTAGGCTAGGGTAAACCCCCTATGAAATCTTGTTAGTATTGGGTTAGCCGTTAGGTGGCTACCTATGCTCACATGCCTCTACCCTGCAAACCCCATTGGAGTTCTATGCTAGTCTTGGCGACAAAACATCAAATAAACACGAAGAGCATAAGGTGTTGAGTCTACCTCTCATATTTGGTGGCCGTCGGGTTCCTATGCGAGGCGTATCAGCTGTTGGAAGTCCTCTGCACTCTAGGTGGCTAGAGCTCTCTCTCACAAGTGAAATAGTAGAAATGAGCTCTAAGCGGAGTGAAAAAATCTTATAATGGGGGTCCCCGAACCATTTTTCATGAAATTTGACATGTGCTCCTAACTTTTTGTGAAACGTGATTTAGACTCGAAAAGTTTCCCGTTTGGACTCCGTTTGCCCAGTTTTCTGAGAATTTTGACGATTCGGTCAAAATCTGGCCACAACACGCCTCCCGCTTCATTCTCATAATTGCACCCACACTCTACCCTGGGTTGTCTTATAGTCACTGATCATCCCCATATTTTTTGTTTTTCATTACGTTCGCATTTCACCTTCTTTTTGTATTTTTGAAGTTTTCCTGGTAATAATTAGTAAAATTAAAAGGAAAATAGCAGAGTCAACCCGGAAAAACCCCAAAAAGCAAAATAAATCAAAAACTTCACCCCAACACACTATGTACACTCACATGTAATGTTTATGGCCAGATTCCTCCATTTTACCAATATTTTGCTCGAAAATTGACTATTTTTACATATATACACACACCTATAGGCCTCAATTTTGCATTTGGCCTCATATATCTGTAGATTAATGTTGTATAAGGGCATATGTACTTAGGTTAGTCCAAAACATTTCACAATCAAATGTAAACCCCTCAAAAATAGTCAAAACATGTCCTTTTTGTTGCTTTTTACGGTCATTCGCATTGAGAATGCCTCCCCCCCTCCTAATCGGAGTCCTCCCAGACGACAAGGTATCACCTCGGGGTATGTGCAGTGCATGGGTTAAAATAGTGCTAATGTGCGGCCTTGTAACGTGGCCGTACCTGATGCATACTCAGTCAATGCATGGTAAAATTGATGCGGTGCGAGAGGAGGGAATAATCAAGATGCTTATTGGCATTCTACGTCGAGGTTTGCTGTTTGTTACTCGTTTGGTTGGCAGATTTTCTTTGCAATTAAAAGTTGAAATTTTGCCGCTCGTTGTTTGATCATCTTCTTTGCGAAAGTGGCTTGGTTTGCCGCTACTATAGATATGGCCGTTGTGGTTTCCGTGGATGGGAGCGTCGTGTCTGATGTGTCCATAATCTTTTTCTCTTCTGATTGCCATTTGTAGCTTTGATTTGGAGGCGTTTGTAGGTTTATGGCCTCTTTTTTGGTCGTTATTGTTGTTCTTTTGATCGGCACCCACATAGATCGGTTTGCTGATGTCGGATTTAGTGATTCTCTGGCTACTGCTGGTGTTGCTTGTACTGAAGGGAGTTCTTGTAGCGTCTCTTTGGGGATCCAAGTACGTGTCTCATGTAGTTGGCGATTGAGCATGTTTTTCAGTATCCATATCTTTTTTATGACCCTGTTCGGTGTTTGTTTAACATTTTTTTTCAAAGGTTGTCTGCTATTGCATTGTGGTTTGTAGGCTCGTTGACTTCCATCCTTCCATACGCATAACTGTTGTTTGCGTATTCTTGACCTTGATCTATTCATAGTCGCCTGTGGTGTCTCATTTTTTGATTGAATACGGTGGGTGGTTTCCTAGTTATCCTTCGTAGGTATCTTTTGCTGGTTAAGTGGCACCCATATTTTTTTCTCTTTATCAAGTGATTGTGGCACCATTATCTGATTCTTCCAGGTTGTCTGAGAAAAGGCTACCACCTGGTGTTCTTGTGGTTGTTGAATTTTGACCGTATTCAAACTCCAATCTATCTGCACATTATACTCTTTCTGCCATGGTTGTCCCAACAACATTGGATGTAGTGTGCTCGCATCCTCAACCAGATAAAACTTGTAGGGATAAACATATTGATGTATTTGTACATGCAATATCGTCCATCCCAACATGCTTAATGAATGTGATGTATTGCTTTCTAGTGCTTGTTGAGTAGGATGGAGTTGTTCTTCAAGCTTGAGATGTTTATATAATTTGCATGAAATCAAATTTTCTTGAGCTCCTCAATCAAGAAATGCCGTCGAGTAAACTTGGTTCCTACCCACTTTGACTACAATTATTGGATCCATTGTGTCTTCATTAAAATTCGTTAATCGAATAGCATTTATTCGCAACGGTGATCCAATTTGTTGTTGTCGCCGTAGAAGCTTTCTTTTTGCAATGCATTCTTTTTCTTCTGCTTGTGCTTCTTCTCTTACCCTCTGTTTATCCTTTGTCCGTTAATTTTCATGATGGATTTGTTGATGCATATCATCTGTTAGTGGTAAATGATACTTTTTTAACCGACACCCAATAATCCAATTTGGCATTTCTTCACCTTCCAATGTCGTAAGTTTGACGGCTCCGATTTGTGGTAAGTCACTAATCCCAAAGGGTCTCATCCCTTGCTTTTTATGTTTTTTGGCATGTTGCTTCAAAGTGTAAACAAGTACATAATCACCTGTTTAAAATCTTTCGTGTGCACATGCTTGTAAAAAAACTCCTTTTGTCTTCTCTTCTGAGCATACATCGAAACAGCTCTCAGACGATGTTCATCTAGCTTTTCAAAATCATCTATTCTTGAAGAGAGTTCATGGCCCATCCATGTTAAGCGTTTTGCCACTCGTAGAGTTGGAATCAAAAAATCTATGGGTAATATAGCGTTTAGACAAAACACCATGTTGTACGGTGTTGTTCCACTCGATGTTTTATAAGCTACCATGTATGCCCATAGTGTTGAGTGTAATGTTGATCCTAGACTGCCCTTGATTCTGATACAATTTTAGTCAAAACAATGCATAGGGTTTTATTTGTGGCCTTAGCTTGTCCATTTTCTTGTGGATGATATGGAGCAGATTTTTTATGTATGACCATGAATTCCTCTAGCAGTTTCAATGAGTTCCTTAATAAAATGTGTTCCTGGATCACTGAAAATTTCTATTGGTAATCCATATCTTACAAAGACATTCTCATACAAAAATTATGCAGTGGTTCTTGCATCTTCTTTTGTGTCGCTTTTGCTTGAGCCCATTTTGTGAGATAGTTCGTATCCACGATGATATATTGGGTATGGGTGCAATACGCAGGGGTGAAATAGGCCCCACAAAATCAATTCCCCATTTTGCAAATCCCTATGTTCCCATCATTGGTTGTAGTGGCATCTCATCTCTTTTTATCCGCACTTTAGTGCGCTGACATGCATGACAACGCTTTACAAATTCCTCAGCATCCATGTGCAATGTAGGCCACCATATGCCCGTGGTTAAGACAATTTTTACCATCTTATCCGCCTGAAAAATGGCCTCCACTTATTCCTCCATGTGCGTTTTCTAGAATGAGCAGGTATTCACTTTCACTTGCATAGATTCTAAGTTGATTGTCCTTTCCTCGCTTGTAGAGTTGATTTTCAATTAAAGTAAAGTCTTGAGCCTCCAACTTTATAGCCCTTTGTGGTGCTTTTGTTATGTTTTCAGGAAATTTCCTTGTTGTTAAGAAATCAATGATATATTGACTCCATGCAGGTGCAATGGTTACCTGAAACAATGTCGCGTGCTCCACCGGTCGTTTGGCACTACATATAATACATTTGTTAACATAAGCATGTGGGATAGCATACATAGTTGGCCAATATACTCCTAAGTGTTTCAATATTTGGTGTGTTTTCATTGTTGAACAATAAAATGCACAGTCTTGGATGTGTGCTTCCCCAACATAACACTCGAATTCCTATGGATTTATGCATAATTGTTGAATTTTTTCCAAGCCTAGATGGTATAGTCGTCCCACAATCAATTGAAAGTTTTTTGTTTGTTGAAATGTTTGTTGTTTGGATTCCTCTTCCTTTTTCTCAAATCTAACTCAAAAGGAAATAATGCTAATAATTTTCTGAGACCATTTAGGTATCATTTCAATATTGAAAAGATAAGCATCAGGTATGTCATCATCAACTCCTTCAGGAGCTTCCCCGTTTTGTAGCCTTGAAAGATGATCCGCTCGTAGATGCGTTTTACCTTTTTTTACTACCACTGTGAAGTCAAACTCTAGTAATATAGTAAACCAACGTACAATTTTCCAAGTATTGCATGGTTTATTTACTAGATACAGAAGAGCTTGGTGATCTGTAAAGAACACAAATTTGTTTGCAAGGAGATAATGCCAAAATTTCTTTACAGCATATATCATTCCTAATCCCTCTCTTTCAGTGGTGGTATAGTTCTTTTCCGCACTATTTAGTTGTCGGCTCGCATAACAAACTGGGAAATCCATTGTTCCGTCTCCAGGTTGAGCCAGAATACTCCCAATTGCGTATGCAGCGGCATCAATGTGAACATGAAATATCTTTTCCCAATCTGGTGCTTTAAGTATAGGTTCTGATACAAGGGTTTCCTTAAGCTTTTTGAATGAAGTTTCACACTCCTCAGTCCAGTCAAAATTGACTATTAAGTGATATAGTGGTCGTGCAACGACCGCATGCGTATATATGAATCTTTGATAATATCTGCAGTGTCCCATGAAAGATTTTACTTGTTTGGCATTAGTAGGCATGGGCAAGTCTGCTATGCCTCTAATTTTGTTTAGGTAAGTGGTTATGCCATTTCTTGAGACAATATGTCCTAAGATGCGGCCTTGTCTTACCAAATAAATGCACTTTTCCGGGTTGAAACAGATTTGATATGTTCTGCACTTCTCAAATACCTTTTGTAAATGGTCAATGTGTTCTTTCCAAATAAGAGAGTGGACACAGAGATCATCCATATATATTTCTAAGAATATTCTTAGGTATTATTTGAATGCATGATTCATTAACCTTTGGAAGGTGGTTGGGGCACTGGTTAGGCCAAAAGGAATAACTGTATACGCATATATTCCCCATTCTGTGGCAAATGCTGTTTTGTGTTGATCCTCTATTGCAATTGCCAATTGGTTGTACCCCGAAAACCCATCCAGAAATGAATAGGCATGTCTTCCTGCTACCCTCTCAAGCACATGTTCTGTGATTAGCAAGGGATAATTATCCCTTATTGTTGGTGCGTTTACCTTTTTGAGGTTCACACACACGTAAATTTCCGTTCTTTTTGGAGACAACCACAATGGGTGACACCCAATCTGTATGCTTGATTTCATAGATCAATTTGTTTTGCATTTTCCGGCCCATCATAAGATTCCTAGGTTATTCTTTCCCTTATTGGTGATGCCATTATGATTTTTTTGTCTTGGATGGTGAATTTTTTATAGAGGGACGGTACGTCATGTTTTCTTTTTATGAATCCTCCTTACCTTCACTTTCTACCTCAATAGTCCATACCTCTCGTGACGTCCGTTTAAGTTCTTGGTGTTTCTTTTTACGCTCCATTTTGGTCCACTCTGGATCTTTTGTCTTTCCACGTTTTGATTGTTGATCTTTTCTTGAATTTTTTTCCGCTTTAGTTTTCCGTGCTTGTTTTATGTCCTCATGTGTCCTTATCCTTCGAACTCTTGAGAATCTCCCTGATATTTTGTCTTTTATACAATCCTCTGCCTTGACTAGCATTAGATAGTGAGTTCTGTCTTTTATCCTGGGCATCGGGTTTTCTCTAATCTCATTTTCTGCTTTTTTTTTTCTATAGCGTTCCTGGCGTATAGGGTGTTGATTATCTGCGGTTGTTTCCCTACTCTCGCTTGATCTGTCTAAACACTCATTATCTACATCATTACTTAATTCCATATGCTCAGAGGAGTCATAAAACGCTTCTTGTTCTGGTGAGTCTACATTCTCATCTCCTACTGATACAAGGTTTACCATGTAATAGGGTAGCACATCATAGCCGTCCTTATCACAAAATTTTGTTGTTGGACTATCTGTAATGGTACAGACGCCCAACGTTGCTAGTATGTGTTCCCATTCCATAGGTTCTAATGCATCTTTGGGAAAAGGTTCCGGAATATAATCCTTGTCTTCAATAGATCTTTCTAAGATGCATCCCTCTCTTTTCAAGCTTCCACAATATGAAGCTCCACACATCCATAGCTCTTTTTTTTGCCCTAACCATGCTGGGAGTTCAGACCCTGTCAATGTAGCCGAATCAAACTCTTCCACTGATGTCTGGTTCACATCTTTGTAATTATGGTCCTTTTAGGTATATTTTGGTTGTAGTCTCCCCACACCTGAGGTATATGTGGTCATAACCCCCAATCCTGTCCCATCTTTAATTGTCTCATGAACAGTCTTTCCAAGATGATCTCATAATTGTTCTATTTGCCAAAATCAACTATTGCAAGTGTATGCTCATACTCGATTCCGCAAGAGGTGAAAGTTACTTTTTCTAAAAGTCCTAGAGGCTTTTTCATGAACCCATCTGCCAGTTGTAATTTCATTCTAGTTGCTCTCAAAGCCGGTTTTCCCCATTTTTTCCAGATCTCTTTGGTGGCGATAACGACTCCCACTCCACTGTCAAGAATAGCCTTGGATACTACTCCCTGGAATTCTAGTAGTGTGGTGTTTCCATCTTCTCCCTCACAATATTCTCCAACCTTGTTTAAAGGTACACGCCTAGTGTTCAGTTGAGGCTTGTCCAATTCTCTAATCCCTTCTTGAATCCTCGAGGTAGGGTCTTTTACTTCAAATGTTTCTAAGCATTTACCTACGGTGGTCCACATGTTTGGTCGTAACCTCAAGAGTTCAGCTAACGTTATTGTGCATGCCACAGGGGTGTACAATAACTCAATCAACCCTTGTGAATCCATTACTCTATTGGGAGAAAGTCTTTGAGATGGTGTTTCTCTCACTTCAGACTTAGCTTCATACTCCCCTAGGTAAGAGGGTAGAGTTTTTAGCGAGTCAGGTTGGTTGTGCCCCAAGCTAATTGAACCCTGGTCCCCCCCTTGTGAATGCATATCAAAGTTCATTGTGATCTTGCCTCAAATTCTTCAATGGGAGGTAAGATCTCATTTTTCTCCTTCTCAGTGCAATTTAGTTGGTAATTTACCCCATAAGCTTCATTTGCTTCCCGAATTTGCCTCCACAGGTCATCTAGACTATCACACTCTTTACCCATCCCCGCCGATGTTTTGGGTTGGAAACCATCAAGTGTTTCATCTATTGTATTTGACACTATAATAGGCTCCCACTTAGACTTTGAGGCAGTCGTGAGTCCCTCCTTTGTGTCTGCTTGTTTCTCTATAGTTGGTGTGATAGGGGTTGGAGCTGGCGCCTCGTGCCAACTTGCAGGTTTACTAGGTGGGTTTTCTATCAAGGATTGGTTTGTTTCAATCATCTTCCGACACATTTCCAACCTCTGTTTTTCTAGTTCTGCATATGGATAAGTCACCCATCTTTGCTCTTGGTTTTGGTTTTTTTTGAGTCTGTCTTCGTATGCTTTTAAAAGTGCGTCAAGCTGCTCATTTACTTTTTTTACCGGTATTGATCCTCCCAATCTTGCACTTTTGGGTTCCACTATTTCCTTGGGCCCTATGGTTGCAGCAATGTGTGAACTTAAACTAGTTAGATCCTCTAATCGCTCCAATCTATCCTTTGTGTGTTTTAGCTCCTCGGATAGAGTCATTTGCTCTCGTTTCTTCCTGGCTTTCATACCATCCTTTCTAGATTTCCAAGTGCTTCGTTGATTTTTCATGTCTACACTAGGGGCATCCGTCTTTGGCTCTTCAATTATGGGTTTGTTTGTCCTTCTTTGAACTTGTGCCCGTGTGACTATCTGAATAGGTATTAGTAGTTCATTTTCTGACCCCCTACTGGATGGCACTGCTTCCAACATGTTTAAAGTAGTTTTTTCTCCTTTGCTCTGGTTCTTAGGGCATTTAGGAATCAAGTGAGTAATTCCACATTCGGTGCAGTACGCATTGACTCTAATGATTTCATCATGAGGACAGTCCCTTAGACAGTGATTTCTGCCACGCTTGTAGTAGGGTCCCTTAGGCTATTGAGGTGCTCCTTGAGCTCCTCTCTGTTGGTAAGCAAGCTTATGTCCGCCCATGCCTCTGTTGGCTACGAACAACAGTGTTCGTTCATCCAAGTTTTATCTTCCTTCTCCTGCAGCCAAGGCAGCTGTTGGTGGTCCCGTACTTCCAATCATGCCCAAGATTCTTGCGTCTTAGGTTCTTCAGGTGGATAATAGACAGGATTTTCTACATATCCATTGGGATCTTTGTAATATGCATGCATGGGTACCAAAGCCTTCTCTTCTGGTTCCTTTATCGTCGATGCATACCTTATGCCGACCGGTCCTACTCCTGGTAGGGGTGATTGTTGCCCCAATACTGGTTGTGGTCTTTCAACTCCTACAGGTCCGGGTAGGTTACAACTACTTCCGCACAATTGTCTACAAGGTAAAGATCTTCCTTAGTTAACTCACTTAACGTTGTGCTCCTCTTCATATGTAAGTCCTTTTGGAGATTTGCGTTTCTCAGTCCTTGAATAAATATAAGCATAGGTTTAGACTAGGTTGGTAGTTCTTCCACAGGGCAGAACTTCACATATCTCTTTAGTCGTAGGGCTGCCTTTCGCACAGATTCCCCTTCCTTTTGTTTGAATTTATGGATTTGTGAGACTGTATTATGAGGTATCGCCCTTTGTGAGAATTCCTCAATAAACTCTTCAAAAACCTCCTCCATAGACTCAAAATTTCTACGCTCCACAGAATCAAACCAAGTGGCTGCATCCTCTTCTAGGGAAAGTCCAAACCCTGCAGATTGAGTAGGAAAATTCAAAACTTCTTTAGCTCTAATTACATGCACGAACGCTGCTACATGATCCCTAGGATCTCTGTTTCCCGAGTATTTCTTGTTTACCCATTTTTGCACCTAAGAAGGTCTAATTCTATGATGGTCTACAAATCTCATCATTGGTTCTCCTCGTCCTCCTCGATATGCCTCTTCTGGCCTTTGGTAGTGGGAGGGTTCCTCTCCCAGAGGTGCTCCTAAGCCATAATTTCTGACGGTTCTTGCAAGAGGTAGTTCATCTCTCTGAACTCGTTCTCTTTGTTCCCGTTCTATGGGTTGTCTTCCATGCTCTGCCGACTCTTGAGTTTTTGGCTTACTCTCACCTTGGTAATGTGAATGGAGTGGTGGTTCTTGTAAATCTCTTAGCCCTCGTGCGGTTGGATAACCACCTCTGTTTAGGTCTTGTTCGGATTTTTCATTCTATTAAAGCCATGCTTGCAATGATGGTTGGGTTGTCTGCTGGTTCAAATAGTTGAAATTTTGCTTCCGATTAGAATGTGATGTTGCATCATACTCTTCTGAAAATGGACTTGTAGACTTGCTAGGGGTATAGGTGGACCTTGGTACTTCTTCGGGGGAATATGTTGATGTTTCTAGAACTTTTGCCTTATCTACCTCCTCTGGCAAAATTCGTTTGTATTCTTGCCCGTAGCTGTCAAAAAAAATGATATCCGTCCCAATAGAAATTTCATGATATAACAAGTAAAGAACCTTGTCATCGCTTAATTCATTTGGGTAGGGTTCTTTGCATCAGAAATAGGAGACTAGTCCCTCGCTCTCATGCTTGTAAACTCCCACATTCTCATTATAGGTAGAGACTCTGGTTGTTTTTTTATCATACATAAAAAGAGCTCCAGGTCGATCAATTTTGGAGGCGGCTCTTGAGTTTATGAGACCATTTTTCCTTTTGCCACATTATCTCCATACTTCTTGTAATTCTCAGGGTTCCTAACTATCAGATAGTGGTTCCCCTTTCATCTCGGAATCTATCTCCATCATCATAGACTTGAATTATCTCCAGTCTCTGAGAAGGTTGTTCCTCTATACAAATACACTTGCATTCCCGATAGTCAGAATAAACTAGGGCTCCCCAAGAGTTTGTTCCTTTTAAGAATATTATAGTGAACTTGGCCTTGCTCAAAGGGTTTTGGGAGGTACTTCCTCTTAGCATTGGTCCTTCACCGGAGAAGCCTCCTGGCTGTTGACTAGCCATCATGAAGAAGGACTTGTCTGATGAAGTGTCAATATCACTACCTTCCTCGACAAGTATTGGGGCTAATGGATCTAGCCTTGCCTGAGTTACACTCTCCTCAGTGGATACTAAGCTATCCTAATCACATGCCACTTTTTGGTCTCTTGGAATGTGTCTTTCTGATCTTAGATTTCCAAACTTAGCAGTGCAATTTATCACAAATCCAACCACTCACCTGGAAAGGGATCAGTTTTTGCACAACTTCTTGCTTTGCTGCTGAATATGCATGTACACAAGTGTTTAATTTTGGCAATCAAATCAAATAATTTAACCGCTAGAGGTGGTCTTAGTAATGATTGGTATAACTGGAGGGTTAATCCCAATCACTATTGTACTCTATACACTTCCGATGTTCTTGATTAGGTCCACTAATCTTGAACTGTACACCACCTACGTGTTTGTCAGTCTAGAGGTAACGTCTTAATTCTTGTCTTTGCTCCGTAAATAGGTCAACCAAAGTCCAATTTCAATTTTGAAAGAAGTTTTGGAACCCTTAAGTCAACTAGAACCTCCTTGTATGTCCACAGTACAATATTGTCCTAAAAATGATCATGTAGACATCCTACACATAGGATGTCTAGTTGCTTTGTTTCAGATAAAATTTTCACTGTAGCTCATGCACATGAAGACATCCTATGATTTTGGTCTCAATATTATGCTTTGGCACACTTTGGGTAGGATGTCTGACATTCCTGTCTTTTGGCCACAACCTGTCAAGATAATGTCAATCTTCCACTTTCCAGATGAAAATAGGGTAAAACCTACCTTCTAAACACTCTAGTCAACTTTGATTCTCAAAATTCCTGCCAGATCACCCTCTAGACATCCTACGTGTAGGATGTCTACTGTCTTAGAATTTAATTTTTTTCTACTAGTGGACTTCTCTATGCTCTCTAGACCTCTCAGCAATAATCATAGAAACTTTTGGACTTCAATTTAGCTTCTAAACAAAGTTTACCGTCTTTTATATTTCTTCAACGAGCCTAACATCAAATATAACATGCATGAAGTGCTCCCAATCATAAATCATGATGTCCTACTTACCCTACTCCTACTCATCATGTCAGTTGGTGATTTTGGTGCCTCAGTTGCTTCCTGGCCTGGCATGGACTTTCAAGCTATCTTCTCACCACATCTACCACTCCAACTCCTACTCTCCACACTACAACCTAACTCCTATCTAACACTACCTAAGACGGACGATCCAGGCCAGTCATACGCTCCCTAGACTCCTCCTAAGACCTAGAGAGTCCACCACCCTCTGATCCTATCTAAATGTAAAATAAGACTCTGGCAAGCCACAGAATTCCTATCCTCAAGGACTAGTCTCGGTCACCTACCTAGGGTTTTCGTCTTCGGCAGCGGTGCCAATGTTGGCAGATACGCCGCGACGGATGTCAGCACAGCGAGAACTCACCTAACAAGAATTTTCAGCTAAGGACAAAGCTCGACCCACAGGCGCGTGGAAGCAAGCATAGGGTGTCAACCTACACTCGATCGACTATTGACTACTTCCGACAGAGGTATCTACCCAATGTCTAAGTTATAGCCTACTATTGTGCATAGGAGGAGATTTCCTACAATGCTTCCATGAGCCAAATACCCATTAGACGTTCTCGAAACGCTACGAAACTTGAGGGATATCCTATTAACACCAATAGGCCACTCTCCTTAAGTCCGTGACCCAAAACCCTACCCATAAACACCCAGTACAGAATCATGTAGAATGTCTGACAGGTTTTTGCAGGGCGACGTTTTTGAAAACTAAGATGCCTAATGTGTAGCTCTACTCAATATGAACGCATGGATATGTTAAAATGCAAAAACAGACACCGTTTGCGTACGGAATCCCTAAAATAGCTCGGAGGTCAATCTCGAGAAGCCGGGTCGTACACGCACAGTGTGGGTATTGGCGCGTAACTCTCTCCGGAGGCAACACGTTGCAGTTCTCCGTACTCGATTCTGACCACCAGTGTGCACGTAGCATCAAGATAAGCTCTCTCTCTCTCTCTCTCTCTCTCTCTCTCTCTCTCTCTCTCTCTCTCTCTCTCTCTCATACATAGAATACGCTTCTCACAGACACTTCATAGAATGAACAAAGGGGGGTTTTTTTTTAATGGTTAAAATTTGGTATATATACCTTCAAAATACGAAACCTCATGTTCCAAAGTGAAATCCTACTTAGTCTACTGGCAAAAATAATATACAAAATTGGAAGCTTCTGCAAGCCCCAAGTATTTACAAGTGAAATTACGGGTTTTCTTAATCAGGGAATGACTACATAGGATTTCCTTCTTTATCATTTCGTCAGTCTTCAGTTGAGTGTGGCCGCCTGTCTTCAGCTAACATAAAGCACCATGGATGCTAGCCAAAGAAGAATTAGACAAGGTGAAGGGTACCATCGCCTCTATTCGCACACCAACAAGATACATGAGGTCGCTAAAGGGAGCTTTCACAAAAGCGAAGAAGGGTGGAAGCGTTCAATTGTATGGGTTGAAGTCCCATGATTGGCACAGGATGCTTCAGGTAATCTTCGTACTCCCTAATATATCTATAGTTTGTGTGTATGACTATCACTCACTTTCCCTTTCCCTGATTTACATTGTAGTTCATTCTGCCGGTGAGTATGTGTATATGTCGGGACAAGAGAGTCAAGGATGCTATTTTCAAACTAGGAGAGCTAGTAAGGTACACCACAAGACTCCACTCAACTACATCTTTTTTATGTACACAATAATTTCAACTAGCACTTAATGTATCCTTGTGTGTTTTCTTGCAGATTTGTGAGCCCCAAGGAAATAAAAAAAGATGCTATCCCTACTGCTCAAACACTTGCAACAGAAACTGTGTGTGCCATTGAAGATGCATTTCCTTGATCGGTTTTTCTTAGTCAAATTCACCTCTTGGTTACGTGGTGGAGGATATCGCTATATGTGGAGTAGTGCATGCACGATGGATGTTCTTCTTAGAGAGGTTTTTAAATACTCTCAAAGATTTTGTGCGGCTACGGTCTCAACCAGAGGCATGTATGGCCAAAGGGTGAATCTTTCAAGAGGCATTTGTTTACATATCAGAGTATTTGGCACAAGTTGATCCTTCAATGCCTTGCATGTGGTCAGACGAGGAAGATGCAAGGATGACTTCACACTTGCCAAGTGGAAAGGGGAAACTACTTTAAATGGATATGAGTCTATCCCAAGTGGTCGATAACTTTTGCATTCCTGAATGCAAAGATTATGACCATGTGGGTGGACTTATGGACAGTGGCAAAGGCAAGGCGTTTACAAGAGAGGGAAGCATGGAAACAAGCACATGGAGGAAGGAGGTCACCCCCAGTGCCTAGACACCTTGCATGTTTCCCAAATCTCATTACTGAAGAGTGGATTCATGAGAGAATGACCGAGGCAAAAGCACGCGGAGAAGACATCACCAGCAAAGAATTGGAGTATGCACGAAGCTGCGTACCAAAGGGAGAGTACTCGTATACCTAAACCATAGAGTAACGCTATTTCTTGAAATTATCTTTAATATGTATTTGATAAATTAATATATGTTTCAATTTTGTAGTGCCTTTCCTTTAACTCTATGTGGTCAAAAGGTCGTCACTTTCGTATGCGCCACATTCCCGTAACACCTCGGGGGAGAACCATTTTTTCCATTGATGAAGTGGAGACTATCTTCCACCGTGTCTAACCTCACTTCTATCTTATTGCAGACATAGCGAGAACCACGAATAAATTGTCAACCCATGGAACAAAGCTGACTCAACCAGTGCATAGAGGCTACAAGAGGTTGTCAATCTCTTGGAAAACAACAAACAACTCGCATCTAACTCAAGCTACACTCAGTGACTGAAATCACCAAAAGCCAATCGCTCATGGCAAACAAATCACATTTGTTACAGCATCAATCAACATCCAAACGTAATAAAACTTCTTGGACATGTTTATAAGACCTAAGCACACATGCTTATGGTCTCAAATCTAACTTTAGGTCAAGTGCAAAAATCATGATTATTAACAGCAGTGGATTTTTGACCTAGTTGTTTTCGACCCAAAATGCATCTAAATGCTTAGTAATGATGCCCCAATACCTTGCCTATGCTTATTTTTTGATTTTGAAGTGTAAATTCCTACTTATGATAAAATTAGGCCGCGGGTCGGCGACGCCAAAAGCTACCAAGTACCGTGAAATGCTTACGTCAATGTGTAGAGCTCTTACCTGTGGTTGCAACGCAACATACGTGACTGCAATGTGACAACCGGGGAGGGAGTAGAAAGCACGAGAAGGAGAGAAGTGAGCGTGGTTATCTCATGCTCTGTATTTAATTACCCAAAACTTAATAATAACTTAGAAAAATTGGCTTCTATACCTTAGCCAAGGTTTTTGGTGGTCAATACTAATAATCAAGGAGCTCTAACTAAAGACAGGTTGATACAATTTGGAAGCTTGTAGCCCTGGCTCATCTATTACAAAGATTATTTGGAAAATAGGAGTTACAATATTCTTGATTCATCAAAATAATAATTGTTTTTACAATGAGAGCTCCAAAAAATGGTATCCGAGTTAGCTTTTTGCTAACAGAGACCTTGAAAGAGATTGAAGACATTTTGAATACCAGTCAGTGCTTTGAAAGATTGTCCAAGTGATGGAAGCGGAGGATAGTGCAAAAGTCTTGCAAGTTTACACTAGTAGGGGAGGATATTATGACCTATGGACGTGATGAAGTGCTACAAAGAGTACTTTACAAGGAATAAATTGGTGTGGTGTTGCACCAATGTCATGAGGAGAGTGGACATCAAGGTAAAGATCACATTTTGTTTCGAATCTTGAGAGCATGTTTTTGGTGGCTGTCGATAGTACGTGATGTACACTATTGGTACAAAACTTTCCATGAATGTCAGACTATGGGTGAGAGGAGGCTGATAGCCAAATCCCAAGGAGCTATTATAGCCCAAGATGCTTTTGAGAAGTGCGGCCTGGATGCCATTGGTCCACTCCCAAAGTCGGAAAGCGGGAAAAAATACATTGTAGTGGGGATTGACTACCTTACCATGTGGGTCGAAGCCAAAGCTGTAAAGGAGGTAAATGCTTATGTGGTAGTGCAGTTTGTTTTTGACAGCATCTGTTGTCGTTTTGGAGTGCCATAGGTGCTTGTGTCAGATAGAGGACAGGGATTTAGGAGTAAACTTATGAAATCTTTGGTAGAGAAGCTGGCTATTCAGTACCGGTTTTGTTCAGCTTATCATCCTCAATGCCATGGTTTGGTAGAAAGTGCAAATGGCCAAATCATTAAGATGTTGACAAAGTATGTTTACAAGCAGGAGGCGGAGTGGGAAGTCAATCTCAAAAAGTGTTTGTGGGCATACAGGACGTCCTACAAAGCGGTACCAACTTTACCGCGTTTGAATTGGTCTATGGTAAAGAGGAAATGTTGCCGGTGCATATGCAATTAGGTGCTTTGAAGGGGATGTGGAAATTCAATTCCACACAAAAAGGGATGCTAGAGGATTGAATTGTTAGGCTCCAAACTTTGCAGATGAACAGGGAGGTAGCCGTAGATTATTATATAAAGCAGTAAGAGAAGCGAATTACTAAGTTTAATTAGATTTTTCTTGATAAAAGTATAGAAGAAGGTGATTTGGTGATGAATTCTAAGAGCTATTTGGATTTTAATTTCCAAAATAAGTTCAAGAAAAAGTGGACGGGTCCGTACAAGGTACAAAAAGCTTTTCCAAACGGGACATATGAATTAATAAGGGCAAAAGGAACACTACTTAGAAATAGGGTGAATGGGGTGTGGCTTAAGTTGTACTTTGACAAAGGTTTGGTGCCTGATGTAAACCAGATTGTAGCTAGGGGGGTTGGGTAACCCACTTAGGGAGACTTGGGAATGATGGATATGGAGTGTTGTACATATTGCACATACTGCACATATAGTCGTGCCTTCTTCAATATGCTCAAGTGCTTGCAAAGTGTCATAGATTTCAAGTTCTGTAAATATGTTTTTGGTTGAACATGAATGTTCAACTCAGAGGTGGGCAATGATGGTGCAACCAAATTTGGTACGTGCTAGAAAGTGTGCTATACAGTGCTAAAGTTGCACGCAGGTGCAAGTTGGGATGCTAGAGTAGATATGAAGGCCGTGTGCAGGCAACTGGCGACAGAAATGTATGCTTAATGCATTTTTTTAGGCCAAGAAGGCCCCCAAAGTGGGCTCATTAGGATGGAAGTTAGAGTGGCTGAGATGCCAAGTAGGTGCTCTAGAATGTGGTCTCCAAGATTCTCTAGGGCCCGTCCTAGCGGCTCGTCAAATGGAGCCTCGATGTGAAAGATATTAAAGTTATAATTTAGAAGCCTCGCAGATCCTCGACGGGTAGAGCAAAAGGGGACAGATGTTTAGAGTTCATGTCAGCTTGTAGGCATGTGTACCTCAAGTCGTGGAGCATGCCTCTCTTCTCGGATTGCCATTCGGAGCTCTAAACTGCAAGTTATGGCCATTGAAAATTTTCCAGGGGCCAGTTGTATGTCCACCTAGTCATATTAGAAAGCGTACCATCTAGAAGTTTCATGGGCTTGTCAAAGTTCTCAGGGGTAGTGCTTATCATGTGGACTTATCAAGGATAGACGGCTTCTCAATTGGAGTCCTGGACGACAAGTTATGGTTGGTCGAAGTTTGGGGCACCGAATCAAAGTAAATTGACAAATGCTTTTTTCCAACTTTGGTGGCCTGGGTTTGGGCCCCCTAAAATCAGGAGATGTGTTGAGTTCTATGTAGATTGATGACAGCAATGGGGGATTTGGGGCGTGCTTTACGGCTTGGGGGTTGCACCCTCAAGTACAAGATGGCAAGGCATCAACGGTGGGCGGAATAAAAACTTTATGAGCTCCTAGCTAGGAGTGTATGTGTGATGACCATGAACGGCGCCATGATGGTGGCGATCTCAATGGTACACGGTGCCTATGAGTAGGGTGATAGCCAGTTTTGGCGACGAAGCTGAGGTGATGTGGCAGGTGAGTTGCAAGAGTTTGCGACCTGCGCGGAAAAGTTGGTCGAGTGGGGCATGAGACCCTCCTCCTAGCAACGTTTTAAAAAAGGGTTAAAGACTCCAAGGGAGTAAGGATGGCACCGACGTTGCCCCTGGAGTGCAAAGAGAGAAGGGGGTATTGTTTCTAAAAGGAGGAGTTTTAAAAGGGAAAGGAAAAAGAAAAGAAGAAGGGTGGCTGTCATGGAGGAGGGAGAGAAGAAAAAGAAGAGAAGGAAAAGGAGAAAAAGGGAAGGAAGAAGGAGAAAGGAAAAGAAAAGGGAGAGAAGAGAAGGAAAAGAGAAGAAAGGAAGGAGAGGGAAGAAAAAAAAAAAGAAGGAGAATGTGTTTTTTTTTAGCGAGGGGTGAAGGAAAAAATACGAGGATTCTGTGGCTTCCGCTTTGGCTTCTGCTATCCTGGAAGGGGCGAGTTTGAACAAGTTTTTTCCTTCTTTTAGACGATGGAAGCTCGATGGAGCTTGTGCAGGTGTGTAGTTGCAACAAAGGCGGGAGGAGAGAGACTCCACCATAGCGATGGCATCAACGAGGGCTATTGAAGCCCGTTTTTTTTTGTGCTCGTCAAGGTCGTGCCAATAGGGCTATTTGTACTCGATTATCTTGAATACAGTAAAAGCAGTCACTGTTTGCTTTCTGGCATGTTTTCCCCCGTTCCCCCCCCCCCCCTATTTTGTTGCTCTTGTGCTTGTGTCTACGATGTGGGGTGCGTGTGTAGACAAGTGTGCCACCATCAAACCGGTGGTTTCTAGTGGCAAAGAGATAGAAAGAGGCTTCGCGTGTGTGTGGGAAGCTACAAAATGTATCATGCGGTGTGTATGTGTTTAACCATGATCTGATATAGTGTGATCGACGCGAGAGATGCGCAGGTGATGGTCTGCATAGCAAGAAAGAGGATTTTGAAGATGAATCCCAGTGGATTGGGGTGTTGTGTTTACCCTGAGCTGTAGAAAGGCACACTGATTGTGTTTTTGGAATGTAGATAAGCAGAAGGTATTTTTCCTTTCGAGTTGTCTAATGGTATTATTTTTACTGCAGACTGCGTGATTTTGTCGTGTAGATTTTCTTAAAAGGAAGCAGGGAAAGTGAATATTATCATAATAGTGTATTAAGAGAGTATATTGCAATATAGGCACATGAGATATGTTGTGTTATTGATGAGATCTTAAGAAATACGATATCCAAGATATATATAGGAATGCATTCATTAAGGAGAATTAAAATGTCGTACCTGGAGGTGGTTTGACGAAGTGACTAGTATCTAAATCGTCAAATGCTAAACAAGTTCTTGAAAGTAAAGGTCAACATCAAAATTCATCATTTGATTAATGTCATTCAAGATAGAACAAACCAAAATACAGATGCCATAAAGTTCAAGTCGTATAGATGGGTGTCATATATTGTAGCGTAGCATGAAGAAGAAATTGCAAAAAATCAGGAATTGGTATACAAAATCAGGCTTTGAGTATGATTGTTTGCATGTATAATCAATTACAAGTATCACTCTTCGCAATTAAAAGTGTCAACCAACTTGTTATAATGCTTTTTCTACAAGTATGCAATGAATTATTGAAGCATTGTTTGTGGATCCTAGCAATGTTTTCATCATTCAAGTAGTTTCTTGCCCTAGGCTACGATACTGATGTAGTTTGTAGTAAAACCACCAAAGAGAGGGAGACAAAGACATAACAAGAAGATGCAAGTTTATGCATCACCATTATATAACATGTATAATGTCTGCTTGTTGCAAAGATGACAAATACGATCGTGTTAGGGTATATGCAAACAATGTGAAGGTAGAGAAATAATGAGCAAATGTGTCAAACTTATGATTACAGTGCCAACTACATCTAGGAGGCTCAACATAATCTTTATCTTTTTTGTTGTTTTTTTAATTTAATAAAAACTAAAAAAAAATAGACGATATCAATGATGGTTAATAGGTAGATGAATCCATGTTGTGGGAAAATAAAACTAAAAATTACACTAGAGCTTGATACGTTTTAGCACCTTGTGACCTAGGTAAGTCCAATCCTCAGGAATGAGTAGGTCAATGGAGACCTTGCATACTAGGGTTATATAGAGTCACAAGATGGTAAAAGTGTCCAAAGCCTTATGATTAGTGTTCGATTACGAAGGAATTATACATGATAACAACTTGAGAGTGGAAAAACTCATGGTAGTAATGATAAAAAAAAATTAATGCCCTCTACAAGATTCTGTGATCAAAAGAATTAAGATTCGTAAAATAATCTAACAATAAATACTTTTGTCGGTTTTGACAAAGCACATCAATTGCAAGAGCTTTAGCATCTTTGATCCTTCGTATATGCTCCTTGATGTGATTTTTATCTTGTTAACAACAAAACTCAAGATACATATCGGGATGTGAAGGTTATAAATAATCACATCACATTGTCGTTAGAGATGGTTTGAGATGACGCTCTAGAGACAACAGAGAAACAAATAATGATGCCATGGGTACATATGACAAGATTGCAATACATATTCATACATAAACATAAACCGGCACACAAATACTATGAGACACTAGTGCTGCATAGTCAGAACTGTCAAATTCTAATGAGAATTGTAACACCAATGATGACAAGGGTGAAATAAGATGATAACAAGCATAGCAGCATGACGACAAGGGTGCAATAAGACAATAACAACCACAGCACCACGACGAGGGTGCAATAAGACAATAACAACCACAACATCATGACAAGGGTGCAATAAGATAACAATCATAGCACCAATGAAGAGGATGATAGTGAAATACCAATTATGAGGGTGGAATATGATGAAACAAACATAACACCAATGGTGAGTATGAGGCACCAAGCTCTCAAGTATATATACAAGGTCTCAACTATAAAACAAGACACCAGACTCCCAAGTATGCATAAACTTTGTCAAATCCATGATCTATCACATCATCCAGAAAAGCAGTAGTAAAGTCATGATGTAGATAGCATAAGTTTTAAACTCCACGAATTAAGAGGTAGCAATTATATAATCAAAACGATCTATATATACTAAGCTTTCTAAGAATTCTATTTTACATGTCACCTAATCATAAACATGTTGCAAGTCAACAAGTTTCATCAACAGTTTATTTATTTGAAAGTTTGATAGCGTAAACTATTAAGCCAACTATTTGGAAAAGTGAATCGGAGCTGAACGAAAGGTAAGGCTAGCTGTCCCATTCCATGATAAAGAGCTATAAGTCACCTATTTATAGAAGCAAATCGGAACTTGACAATATGAAGGAAAAACTATTGGCAATAATAGTATTATAGCTACCAAATATGTTGAAGACATCCAGTCTATTGCTTACTTTCACCTCAGTGTGAGAAACAACCCCAAAAACTCACTTTTAAAATAATCCTCATCTTGGCGGTAGTACCTAAGTATGGCGGCAATACATGGTCCGCAACTGCACTAGCTTAGAAAAAGCGCATGAAATACACACATGACACTATCTCAACTCTAGAATCTTTTTTTCTCCGTAATACCCGAAATGCTTATTACTATAATATTAGCGTGGTATTTTCTTAAAGTATCATGCAAGTTAAATGCTAAATATAGCGTTGTTCCTTTGCGGCATGACACTATTGCAGTTGATTTTCAAGTATGATTGAAGCCATGATGAGGTGCTTCTACAATGCTTTCCGTCTCAAATCCTGCTTATTGCACGCTCAAACGTGCTAGAGCTTATTGGACCTTCTTCATGGCCAACCACATGAGCCCTCTAAGGCCGCTCTTCAACTCGCATCATTGACGAGCCCTCAGCTCGCAAAGGGCTCCTTCTGCTCTCTCAAATCCTACTAACTGCACACTCAAACATGCCAGAGCTTACTGCACCTTCTTCATGGCCAACCACTTGAACCCTCTAAGGCTGCTCTTCAACTCGCTTGACCAGCCCTCAGCCTGCGAAGTTCTCCTCCTTCTCCTCAAATCCTGCTTTCTACACACAGAGTGCTAGTTGGTTTTGCAAGTTCCTTAGGACACCTTAATCTACTGCTTTGTTGGTAGTGATACGAGCCACACAAATGCAGGTGATCAGGTTAAAAAGTTGCCGAGCTCTACTGGTATGGTGCCTTCAAATTGTTAAGGTTTTCAAAATATGCCACCCTCAAACTTTTTGATATGGCGTTCAATATTATAAGGCACTACTACATATCAATGGGTGAAAGCATGTTAACGTGTCGCGACTTTTGTGCTAGTTAACATATGCCAACAAGCACATCTTGTAAGCATAACACATGGATACGACAGTCACGTTTTTTCAATTGTGTGGGCCACCATCATGAACTATACAAAGTGTAATACTTGGACTTTGAAAAAATGAATCATAAAATTTTTAAAATATCTAACAGTTAAGCTCATTTGTTACATTGAGGTAGTGGTGTAGTCATGAAGCATGGAGGGAAGCACATCGCAGGGGCCATAGGTGAGAGAGAGGGAGAAAAGAGATTGTGAGCTACAAGCCAGGTTTGTAGTCAGAGGCCAGCAGTCAGCCCAAGTGGAGGATAGCTCACCACTGGAGCCAGTCACCTCCAACAGCAATCTTGACAGTACTCCACCGAGAAGGAAGTGGAGGGGCAAAGGTTCTGTTGCTTTTCCTCCGCATTGCAAAAGATTGAATGCTTCTAATTCCCAAGGATCCCCAATGTCAAAGTACATGCATGCATGGAAGGGGAAGAAGGACTAAGGTTCTCTCTCTCTCTCTCTCTCTCTCTCTCTCTCTCTCTCTCTCTCTCTCTCTCTCTCTCTCTCTCTCTCTCTCTCTCTCTCTCTCTCTCTCTCTCTCTGTGTGTGTGTGTGTGTGTGTGTGTGTGTGTGTGTGTGTGTGTGTGTCTTCAATGAGGGGGCCACATTTGGAAGTTGTAAATCAAGCAAAGCATGACACATTTCTCCAGCATGCCCCGACTACTATTCTGTTAGTGAATCCTCTCACCCATGAGAAAGTTGTGTTGCTAACCATATACTACAATCAATAGAGAGGACTATGCATTCAGCTTATATGCTTGTTTTTTAGTAGCCCCTCATTGCAATCTAGTTATGGATTCTCTCACATTGATCAGGTGCTTGTGCATTGCCTTAGGCATTCAAGGTGCATGCTTAGACGATTGCATCTAGGGAGAGCCGCGCAATTTCCTGTGTAGAGATTACTTGGCAGCCCTATTCTAGTGGGGTTTTGTAAGGTTTTAATCTTATAATCCTGTGTGGTATGCAAGCCAATGGAAAGCTCCCAAGATGACCATCCCACTGTAGGAAAAGTTTTGTGTAACAGTAGAAGAGTTTAATGTTGTCCATGGCCTCTCCATGGAGGGTGACGACCCCAAATTGGTGAAGTGGGAGCAGATTACAGATTTGGAGTGGTTCACTATATTCAGAGAGGCAAAGGATTGCAACAAATATCATTTCAAATGCAGTAGCATTCGTAGTGACATGTACGACCAAGTACTTCAGCTGCACTACACGGTGTACTAGAAGCCCCCCACCAACATGAAAATTAATTCGGCTTTTGCAAAGGGTTTTGTAAAACAGCTCAATCCAGTGGCAATTGCAAGTGTCTCAATCATGCAGTTCAATTAGGGTGAGTTTGTTGTCCAACATTTGCAGGACCTTCGAGAAAAAGGATACTACGATGCGCATGTTGAAAAGTGGAGGGTGCATAATACCCACCCTTCAAGTCAAAACACAAAGGAGGTCTCTGCGAAAACAAAGGACGATTGTGATGGCCAAGTAGCTCTGAACGTTGTTTCTACTACCAAGGAAACACCCCTCTCTATTAACAGCTCTCACAAAGTGACAGCAAGTCTATCATATTTCGAGATCTCTGATTTGCAGCACATCATGAGTGCAAATGACCATCTCAGAAATCGATTGCAGGATGCTAAACAGCAGCTCAAGAATGCGGGTCAGGAGCTTGAAGCTACGAGGGTTATGAAAGAGAGACATGATATGGTCAGCCCTGTAGTACTTCCTATGAGACATAAGCTTCATGATGCTGAGAATGAATTGCGGTGTTTAGGCCTCACTAACATTGTGGGTCCAAGGAGAGAAATAGAGCTCAAGGTAAAGATCGAGACACTGAAGGAGACACTGGATGGTTTGGGGTTTCCTCACAATGAGGACACCCCCACTGCTGTTGTTATTGACATAACCTGTCTTCATGTAAGTGCCGATGGTTTTTGTGATTGAACGTTATGTTTTGAATATGTGCACAACTATCCTATGTATTTACCATGCCTCTCTTTTGATTGGTTTGTAGATTTATGTGGAGGTGCAGGAAGCAAAAGTGGACGCCTGTGATAGTCAGTTACAGCTGCTCATGCAGATAAGTAGGATGATACAAGGCTCCTTCATCCCCACTGTCGTATGCAAGATAGCTATGGACACTTTTACGGAGTTTATAGGAGGGGTACACGATGGGACAACAAGCAGCATGTGTACTGGCTGTGGTCTGCCACTAGAAGTACACGAAATCAGTGCAATGGTCAAAATGTCATGTGAGCCTTGATTCCTACACTAGCCCTGTGTATGCTAGTTAGCATAGAAGGTGTGCTAGTTAGCTTAGTGGGTATGGTGTCTATCATATTGTGTATGGTAGTTGTCAAACCTAGTTATGCTAGTTAGCTTAGTGGGTATGGTGTCTAGCATATTGTGTATGGTAGTTGTCAAACCTAGTTATGCTAGTTAGCATACTATGAGATATAGCTAGCATACATTGTCATGGTGGTAAGCATACTGTGTATGCTAGTTAGCACAGATAGTTATCCTAGCTAACATATTGTGAATACTAGTTGGTATTTTTTGTATGCTAGTTAGCATACTGTGTATGCTAATAAGCATACCTTCTATGCTAGTTAACAAACTATGCATGCTAACTAGCATAGAGAGTCTCACATTTATACACAAAGTATGCTAATCAGCATGTTAAATAAGCTAATTAGTGCACAATGAGCTAACTAGAAAACAAGGTATGCTAATTAGCATACTTTTTATGCTAATTAGAACATTGTGTATGATGGCTAGCAGGCAACTATGATAACTATAAGAAAAGGTATGCTTACTAACTGGATCACAAGGTATGCTAATTAGAACATTTTGTATGATGGCTAGCATGCAAGTATGATAACTATAAAAAAAGGTATGATAATTAGCATACTCAGTATGCTAACTAGCATACCTTGTATGCTAGCTAGAATTTGGTGCATGCTAACGAGCATTCAAATTTTAGTTAGCATACCTTCTTTGCTAGCTAGCATAATGTGTATGCTTGTTAGCATTCCTCTATTCTAGTTAGCATACATTTTGAGCTAGCTAGCATAATTTGTATGGTAGTTAGCATACATCTTTGCTAGTTATCGTAATGTGTATTTTAGTTAGCATGCACAATATGCTAACCAGAAAAAATGGTATGCTAATTAGCAGAGATGTTATGTTTATTAGCATAACTTATCCTCTAGTTAGCATACCATCTATACTAGCATACATCGTATGCTAATTAGCATACAACTGTGTATGCTAATTATCATACCATTTATGCTAATTAACATAGCATGTATGCTAATTAGCACACCATCAATAATAAGCATACCATTAACATACACACAATTTTGCCTATTAACATTTTATATATACTAATTAGCATACATTCTCTGCTAGTTAGCATACACACTATATTCACACTTCCTTGTTAGCATATTTTGTATGCTAGCTAGCATATTGATCATGGTGGTTAGCCCACTTTGTATACTACTTAGCATAGTTCGCATAGACAATATGAATGTCTACAGGATATAGATGCCTACCATACATGGAATGCTACTTGTCACACTATGCATACAAGCAATCATAATGGTATCAATGAAAATTAATGAGTGAATGGAATACATAGGTATCAATGATGTAGGATGCGAACCTGACAAGACACCTGTCAATCAAAGGAAAGAAGAGAAGCTATGTAATGATGAATTTAATGAGCTGGATAGACAGCATGAAAGGGTAGATGTAATTCCACAGCATGCGACAGCGCATGAGGCTGCTGCAGATGGTAAAGAAACAAATGATGATGATGAATATTTTATCATGATTACTCATTCCAAACCCAAGCCCCCTACAAATGATCAAGCAAGCGTCTCAGAGGAAACAGTTAGGAGTGTGCAAGAGGAAGGTAGGAGTGCTCAAGAGGAAGGTTTCAAGACTAACAGTGGGCTGACTGCGTAAGACACTTGTGATGACAGCCCCCTCCAGGGTTTTGTAAACAAAGTGAAATTAAAGAGAAAAGGTGGCCTGGAACAGATTCTGGAAGAACCTGGGGACGAGAAATGTGTTGCCCCTCCGAGCACCCTGGATGACATAAACGAACACAGTAGAGGTGAAAAGAAATCCATTCACTCACGTGCTTGCAAGAAATTATGATGAATCTATTCCCTATTGTGTCCAAGTTATGTAGTGTTAGCAAGCTCCACACCCTATGGCATGTATCTCTCTAGATCATTAAAATGGAAAACCTCTTTTCAATATTATTTTACTGTGCAATAGTTTAGTAGTTTTTTCTTGTCCTTTATGATGTCTTTATTCGATACCATATCTGTGTCACAAGGCAAGAGAAATTGCAGCTAGTTGCCCTGCATGATTTGAATTATGCAATTGCATGCAAAACCATACAAAAGAGGCATATTGTTGGCTACAAAAAGAAAAAGCCGAGATTGAGAAGCACATAGCTAGCTATCTTAAACACTTAAAAAAAATAAATGAGTACTTCAGTTATGTTCATCCCTCGGGGGAGGTTATTTCTGCTGAGTGGTATGCACTGCCAGACCCAATATGCATGCCAAAGCCATTGCCAGATGAGGGGTGCGGTTTGGTTCTTCATTTAAATGGCCTACTTGTTCAAGTTGTAGAGCCAATGCACGGTGACATCCCCCTAAACATGCAGGGGAAATGATAAAGTACAATGTACAAGATAGGAGGTTGGTATTTTGTTGCAAAGACAGCCACAAATTTTTGGATTGGTGCCTCCATTTTTTTAATGTGTATATATGGAGCACCAGCATGGCACCTAAAGTGAATGCAATATTAGAAACAATATTCAAAGAGCAGTGGGATAACCTAAAAGGTGTTTTTACACAGGGTCATTGTAGTGTCTAGCCTTGGTAGATATATAATAAGCCTGTATTCTTGAAGGATTTGAGATTTTATTGGAAGAAATGCAACTTTGGGCCCCAAAACAATCTAATTTATTGACGATATTATGTACAAAGTGTGCCAGAACCCTGAAGGAAGTTGGCTTGTTACTCCTAAGAAAGAGGACCAGACCAAGGAACAGCGACAAAACTTCGTGATAGATACTTTGAGCATCTGGTTGTTCCTATGGCTGCAATCAAAGGATCGTGTAGCGTATACAGCTGAAAATGCATTTGATATTGTCCCATATTTTTTTTCAAATCAAGTGATCAGGAAGCTGGAATCAGAAATGCACTAGTGCAACGTGGCTCAGTGTAATGAAGCCATGCGTAGGAGACAAATGGAGGCTGATGAAGAAGCTGAAAGACATAAGAGAGAGAGGCTACAGAGGGAAACATTAGAGAAGCGGCAACAAGAAGAAGAAGAAAGAGAGTTGCAAGAACCAAAAGCTCAGCAAGAAGAAGAAAGAGAGCAAGACCCAAAAGCTTAGCAAACAAACAAGCAAACAAAAATTGTGCAAAAGCGAGTGTACAAGCACGCTTAACCACGATCTTACCCAGCGTAGGAGGCTCTCTGCAGTTTTGTAACATTATAAGGAAAATTTGTAAATTGCCTTTCCAATGTTTGTAACTATTCTGACATTCACCTTAGATAGTAATGATCAGATCCTGTACTATTCTTGTTTTGAAAACAATATTATGTGTACTATTGGCGTCTTGTAAACATTGAAGTTGTATACATTCTCGTTGGAAATCAGCAAAGGTATGCTAATTAGCATAACGTTTATGCTAGTTAGCAGACTGTTTATGCTAACATAACCAAAATAGTATGCTAATTAGCATACCATGTATGCAAATTAGCATACTCACAGTAGCTAATTAGAATACATTCTAATCATAGTATACTGAGAATTTTTGTTTGTGCTAACTGTATTTTAACTAGCATATACAGTATACAGGAAGCTGCCATGTTTTCTCCTTGAAACCAGCAATGGTATTTGTTGGCGGATACGCCGCGACGGACGTCAACACAGCGAGAACTCACCTAACAAGAATTGTCATCTAAGGACGAAGCTCGACCCGCAGGCGCGTGGAAGCAAGCATAGGGTGTCAACCGACACTCGACCGACTATTGACTACTTCCTACATAGGTCTCTACCTAATGTCTAAGTTACAACCTACTATTGTGCACAAGAGGAGATTTCCTACAACGCTTCCATGAGCCAAATATCCATTAGACGTTCTCGAAACGCTACGAAACTTGAGGTATATCCTATTAACACCAATAGGCCACTCTCCCTAAGGTCCGTGACCCAAAACCCTACCCATAAACACCTAGTGCATAATCACGTAGGATTTCTGACACGTTTTTGCAGGTTGACATTTTTGAAAACTAAGGTGCCTAATGTGTAGCTCATCTACTCAATACAAACGTGTGGATATGTTGAAATGCAAAAACAGACACCGTTTGCTTACCGAATCCCTAGAAATAGCTCGCAGGTCAATCTCGCAAAGTCAGGCCGTACACGTGCAGTGTGGGTATTGACACGTAGCTCTCTCCGGGGGCAACACACTGCACCTCTCCGTACTCGATTCCAACCACCAGTGTGCACGTAGCTTCAAGATAATCTCTCACTCTCTGTCGTACACAGAATACATTGTCGTGTTGTGACACGTACATAGTGGGAACACATGCTACAAGATCTATGTTGTAACGTTTTAGATACATAATTATATTTCCTATAATGTACATATGCATATGTAAGTATAACAATAATCTTTCTATCTCATCCCGGGTAACGTATTCTTACTTTACCATAAAAAAGTACTATGGGAAAAGCGTCAATAGCTCCGTCTCTTTAACTTGGGGCCAAAAGCATTGATTCTTTCTTTCTACCATCACATTATTATCTCACACCCTATCTAGATCCTATATCTAGGGTAATTTTCAATCTATATATATTCTATGTATTTTTCATATTTTTCTTTTTAAATAACTACTAGGAGTGGGACACTAGGTGGGACACTAGGTGGCATGATTTCAAAGATACACTTATTTTAATGCATTATTGCAAGCATGATTACAAAACTTTGTCAAAGAGAAATTTCATGCTTTCATCTGGCATGAGGTGTCCATTGGAATCAAATAAAAGTCTAGGCTAAGGGGACCACAAGAAGACTTTTGCTGCCAAACTATACCCTATTTTGATGATTTTTTTACACAAGGTTCCAATCCGAATTGGAAAATGCATATAAAAAGAAACTCGTAGGTAATGAGCTCAAGTTTCTACTCATCTTTTTACTTTTTTATTTGGAGCCACGGTTGAGAAGATATGATCAAAATATTGGACCCCGGTCTGCCCACATCATGCAGTGACAGCTCATTTCCAACTTTTCCAATTTTTGTTCACACTGGCTCCTCTCTTCTTGTGTAAACCCTTGGGGTTTCCCTTCACCTATAAAAGAGGACCTCTTCTTCCTTGAAAAACTCTCAAGCATTCAAGCCATTGATGAGAGTAATTCACGAGGGAGTGAGTAGTAATGCCAAATTGTACTTAGCCATATTTAACATAAGCCTAAGCCTACACTTTCTCCTAGAGGAAGACTAGCCACTCTTGCATGCTATCCTTGAAAGATCAACTCTAATCAAAGAAGGTCGTGGATTTGGCGTATCAATCAAAGTTGAATTCTCCCCTCTTCTACTCTCTCCATCAATAATGGTACCGAAGGGTTTGTCAACTAAGATGTGTTCTACATTGATGTTTTCTTGATTTCTTTTTGTTTTCTTTTTCATCTCTAATACAACATATATATATATATCTAATCTCATCTCCTTAACCAAACCTATCTCTCTCACTCTTAGTAATTCATCCTCTCTACAAATTTTAGGTTCTCCTTGCTACAAGTACATCTCTCCCCGCAGTATCCTTATTGCATATGGGCAAGAATAGGGCTTGGGAGGGAAACTCTCTTCTCTTCTCTTCTCTTCCCTTATCTTCTCTCATATCTACATTTTACACACACTAGAGTTATCCTAGATGAATAATCCACATGATGATAATTTCTATCGCTTTCACTCTGTACGATCTATTAGAATTAACGAATGGATTAGCCGTAAAATACACTTTCAACAACGTATAGTGTTTCTCTTTGGCCTAGAAAGGCTCAATGAATTACTTCTATCACTGGATTCCATTATACTACCTCTCATAGACTATAACTTTTCTTTTGATGTAAGCATAGTTATCTTGCTATGAACCAAGAGGGTTTGTACACACGATTAATCCCAATCACTATACAAAATATATATATTACAGTAAGCACAAAACTACAATTGCAAAGAGCAATTCGTAGCCTATTTAGTCAGCCAAAAATGAATGCCATTAACGCATCTATTAGCCCTTTCATATTACCCATGATACAATATGACCATGCCTTGATGTTTTCATCTTTGTGTTGTTTTGACACTCTCTTTTGTGTTCTTTCTTTGTGAGTGTGAGTGCAAGAGAGAAAGAGTGGGGCTTCTTTGATTGCACTTCTTTCCAAACCCTAGTCTTCATGGCATCTATGGTTTAACTCCTTCATATAGTTTTGGAGTTAGCCAAAAGCCCGGTGCTTTCCTGGCAAGACCGCAAATTGTTTTACATATTTCTAGTGAACATGATGCGAAACTGCCAGGGTGGGAGTTTGTGGGTAACCATGGGTGATCATGTTGAGCAACAGGGTACGCATTTTTACCCAACAACAGTGCAAATGTTTCAAGCATGTTCATGCAACAACAACATGCCACTGAAAGAAGGGAGATTTCAGCAACAACGAAGGCCATACAAGCAGTCGTCAATAGAATGGATCAGTTCAATTGGCAAAGATATAACCAAGTACTTACATGAGTATGTGAAGGAGATGGAGCTACATCGCGTGTCAGAAGGTGAGATGATTCAAAGCTTTGAGCTATTTGTTGCTCCAGAAATTAGAGAACACGTTAGGGGAATTAAAGATGGGCATGGGAGAAATTGGGAAGAACTCAAAGTAGCTTTAAAGGAGGAATATTTCATGGAGGACTCTAAGAGAGTGACCAAAAGGACATTCTTAGAATGCGTAGTCAAGCCAAAGCAAGGACTATCAATAACAGAGCTACTTAGGCAATTTGAGCGGCGCTATGCACAACTCACCAGGACAGAAAGGGCCACACTAGATGCAGAGTAGACAGATATTTTCTTACAAGCTGCAAGTAAAGAGTTTCAAGAAAATTTGGAGCTTCTTCTTGAAGATAAAGATGCTGAGCAAGGACTAAAGACCAACTGGAATGAGGTTGAAGGTGTTGTCTCACTGCTTGCCAAACGACAAAGAAGAAGGGACAAGATGGTAGTAAACACTACAAGTCCTTCCACCTCAACTCCTGACAAAATGGTAAAGCCTACTTTTATCGCTCCGAAGTTTGATGAGTCCATGCTAGATGAGCTTGTGAAAGGAATGCGTGACTTGAAGGTGAAGCTTGCAAAGCTTGAAGAAAAAGGCCAACCGTCAGGGCCACTTTCTAGGCAAAAACAACAGCCCAAAGAAGGGTTTGTTAATAGATGTATTTGGTGTGATAGTACAGACCATGTAAGAAGGGATTGTGATGATTTTAGTGATGCTTTGTCAAAAGATGTTTTCTTTTTTAAGAATGGTAAAATCCACTTAAGAGAGACAGGTCTACCCTTCAGAACTAACTTTGGGAAGGGGGGAATGCAAACCTTAGTTGAAGATATGGCAACTAAGCATGCCACCTCTTCAGTTGAGGCAGCTACTTATGGAGTAAAAATTGAGCATTTTTGTGATGAAGAGGTGAGTGACCATCATGGTCAAATTTGGCCAAATGTCATGCAATTAGCTAAAAAGGGAAAGCTTACAAAAGAGATTCTACATGAATCAGGTGATTGCATACGTCTAAAAACAGAATGGAATGATCCAGTGGACTCAATGTCAGTGCATGCCTACATTACAAAATGCCAACAAAAGGAAATTGTAGAAGAGAAGCGCAGACGTGAGAATGTTGATGAAGGACCATCAAAAACAGCTTCTAGAAGTGGGGGAAGAAGCGACTCAATGCCTTCTCAAACACCCTCAACACAAGGAGCATCTCCACCTAAAGTACTTATGGAGGAGTCTACAACAGGAAAGAAGAAAGAGCCAACAAAAGGTAAGACAAAAGGCCCAACTTATAAACTACAATATGATATTGAGGTTGCTACAGATTTAAAGAAAGTCTTGGAGGAAAGGAACTTGAATAGCAAGATTGAGTTTACTCTGGGAGAAGTTCTTGGCATTGCAAAGCGTGAATTCCATGAGGAGATCATTGACATCATCAAGAGGAAGAGGCAAACCCTTGCTGAAGTTTCTCGTCCACAGGTTGAAGGGGAAACCTCGAAGACACAAGGGATGCAGCTACAAAATAAGGAGGATGATGGAGCTGTGGTAGGATGCTACCAATCTAGTGGGAGAGTGAATCAAGTTGATTTCTCAAATGATGATGAAGAAGTTGAAGATATTCCTAGGAGCTACTATTCACGAAGTCACTGGGCAAGGGCTACTACAGAAACTTTGGTCAAGGTAGGTGACCTTGAAGAGCCATTTGTTGCCTTGATTGACCATGGTTCAGAAATAAACATAATGTCAAAGAGTCTCTACAACAAGTGCAAATGGCCGATGGACACAGATCATGGCTGGATGGTAAAAGTGGCAAATAATTCATCCGGTGAATTGTATGCAGCATGTCTAGGTGTGAAGGTGACAATAGGTGATGTAAAGATTGACCAAAACTTCTTTGTACAGGATACATCTTCATATCATCTCATCCTTAGATAGCCCTACATTGTGGGAGTTCGAATGGAAACAAAGGTAATGGATGATGGTTCAGCATATGCTAGGATACATAGCAAAGATTGTAAACGAGCTGTCCAATTTCTCACAGTTTGTGTAAACCATGAAAGAAATCATGACAACCTCATAGAGCATCCTCTACCAAAGGTGAACAAAGAGTTTTATGATTATAGAGAAATGATGGGTTTTGGCCAAGTACCATTCTAAAGCGGGATTGCAGTGGTACAGAAAGAAAAAGGGTCTCGCCTGATCCAAAAATAGGTGAAACTTTCTCAACGAGCTCCTTGGTAACAAGGAATGGATCAGTATGTTTTACAAAACTTGAAGATTTGAAGAGATGTGAGAGGCAATATGTGCATAATGTACAAATAGGCATGAAAAAGAGTGGGTTGCTAGAGCCTACTGAAAATGTTTTGGGTTTGTGTGAACAAGTTTCTTTTGTAGATACTATGGGTGAGCTTGATGCTATAATGGGGTCTAGTTTGCATCTTGAAAATGAAGTTGTGGAAGTTTGCTCTGTGGAAATGTATCAAGTAATAGAAGCCTTTAAAGAAAACCAAACAGTTGGCCTAGAAGTCCATGTTGAAACTAAATACAAGAGTGTAGCAAAGAAGGTGAAACCAGTAGCTTCACCCTTACCACCCAACAATAGGGAAAAGATTAAGCAGGCTTCTTTACAACCAAGTTTGAGGAATCCTAAAAAGATAGGGCATACCTTCACAAAGGAGTCTTTCCAAGAGTTGCAGATTTGCGAGGAGTTTGTAACACAGGAGGAGACAAAGTGCTTCAAAGAAATTCTTTCAAAGCATGGTAAGGATTTTGCATTTGAGCCACATGAGATAGGATGTGTTGATCCTTCTATTGTAGCTCCTATGGTAATTTTCACAATACCTCATGTGTCGTGGAATCTGCGGCCTATTTTGGTTCCAAAGGCTCATTTGCCAAAGTTAGTAGAGCTACTGAATGAGAAAATCAAAATGGGAATCTTGGAGCCTTCTTGTGCTCCATACTCAAACAGGTGGTTCACTGTTCCAAAGAAGAATGGTTCTCTACGCTTCATCCAAGATATGCAACCAGTGAACAAGGTGACAATTAGAAATGTAGGTATAGGTCCAATTGTATATGAGTTTGCAGAGGTGTTTGTAGGGAGGGCAATCTACTCAATGGGGGATCTCTACTCATGGTATGATCAATTTCAGCTTGCAATCGAAAGCAGAGACTTGACAACCATGAGGAAACCTTTGGGTTTGGTAAAGATGTGTACCTTGCCACAAGGAGCAGCCAACTCGGTTGCACATATGATGAATGGGATGAATAAGGTCTTACGTGACTTTATTCCTCAAATCACAATGCCTTTCATTGATGATTTTCCTATCAAAGGATGTGAAGAAAGTGACAAAGATGAAGCTTTGGATCTCAAGGGATGTCGCAGGTTTGTGGTAAATCACATAAATGATTGTGATAAAATTTTGTCTAGGTTGGAAGAAGTGAATCTTACATTGTCAGGGAAAAAGTCTATGTTTGGTGTCAATGAAGTGCTCATTGTGGGGCACATGTGCGGGCCATATGGTAGGAAACCTTGTCCAACAATGGTAGATGCCATCCAAAGAATGAATGAAACGTGCACTAGCATCACTGAGGTTATAAGGTTTTTGGGAGCATGTGTCTTCTATGTTATTTGGATTCCACATTATGCACATGTAGCTGATCCTCTTTATCAGCTGCTTAGAAATAATCAAAAGTTTAAATGGACAGAAGCACATGTAAAATCCATGAAAAAGCTAAAAGAGTTGCTCCAACAGCAACGACTTTGAGAAAGGTAGACTATGAGTGTCAAAGGCCAGTAATTGTGACAGTAGACACCAGTCCTACAGGGATTGGATGGGCAATAGGGCAAGATGACAAAGAAGGACACAGGTATGTGGTAAGATTTGGAGCAAAGGTACTAAGTGCTCGCCAAAGAAACTATCCACAGATAAAGAGAGAGTTATGGGGTATGGTTACAGCCTTGAAAAGTGGGAAAGAGTACCTAATTGGTGCATGTGTGGTTGTAAAACAGATTGTCTACCACTTCTTGGGATGATTACAAGCTGCTCAACGCCAGACATTGCTATGTTGCGGTGGACTACCTACATTAAGTCCTTAAATCCCGAGTTTAAGAACATTGCAGGTAAAGACAATACAGTGGCAGATATGCTATCAAGGGCAAGGTATGAAGATGAGTCACAAATGATTGATGAGGGAGATGATGTAGGCACAAAGTTCTATTCTATCTCTCATGTCAAAGGTAACAATGTGTGCATGACTAATTCACTTGAATTGTTCTTGAAGGATCTTATGAAGGTGATTGGATTTCTATTAAAAGCTACTTGAGTACTCTAACAAAACAGGATGATTGGTCTGAACAAGAATTCAAGAGGATACGCAGGAAAGCATATGGGTACTTTTTAAGGGATGGTTACTTGTGGAAACATCCTAAACAAAAGGGTGCTACACCACAACGGGTTATATGTAAAAAAGAGACTCGAGTAAAGCTCGTGCAAGAGTTTCATGAGAGTCTATGGGCTGGACATAGGGGTGTATGGGCAACCTTCTCCAAGTTGAAAGAAAAATACTGGTGGAAGGGTATGTATGAAGATGTATCTCAGTTTGTAGATTCATGTGTAACTTGTAAAATGTACTCAAATGTTTGACATCGTGATGGATTGCACCCTACATATCCACTAGCCATGCACTATAAATGGGTTGTGGATCTAGTCACAATGCCTTTAGGACTCTGGCAGATGAGATACTTGGTTCTTGTACGAGAGGACCTAACTAATCAGGTTGCAAAAAGAGCATTAAGAGCTAAAACCACAGAAGCTGTGTGCAAATTCCTTCTTGATGAGGTGATTTGCCGTTATGGTTGTGTGGGAAATATTACTGTAGATAGACGTGAGTTGGATGCCGAAGAAGCAAGGGAGTTCTTTTCTAGATTAGGAATCAAGATTTTTCTTATTACAGCTTATAACCCTGAAGGAAATGGAAAGAGTGAAAGAGGGCATCCTTCTATCATTAAAGCTTTGGCCAAGTCTTGTGAAGGAAGAGTTGGTGAGTGGCCAAAATTGTTACCATATGCTTTATGGGATGATCGTACAACACATAGCTCAGTAACTGGCTACATGCCTGCGGAGCTAATGTATGGTCAAAAGCCAATGATGCCGATTGAAGATACAATTCCCACATGGAATGTACTACCTTGGCAAGAGGGGCTTAGCAGGGAAGATCTCCTTGCACTGCGTATAAGGCAGCTAGAGAGAAGACCTGGAGACATTCAAGCTGCAAAAGAACGACTCAAAAATGCAAGGTTGAAAAACAAGGACTACTTTGATAAGCGACATCGACTCAGGAGCAAAGCAATTGACAAAGGTGACTGGGTTTTAGTGTATGATAGTAGCCTTGATAACCAGCACACAGTCATGCGTAAGTTCTCAAAAAGATGGTTTGGACCGTATGTTGTACAGCATGTGCATGATAATGCTACTTACAGCTTGTCTGCACTAGATGGTACAGAAGTAAAGATTTCCATTGCAAGAAAAAGGATCAAAATGTTTAAGAGAAGAGGTGACAATGATCCAGAAAATGTTGACGAGGAGGAAGAGCAAAACACATGTGAAGATGAATCTTTGGAATCATCCAATGAAGAAGAAACCAAGGAAGATGTACAAGAGGACTGATCTTGCAACAAAGAGAAAATGTGGCACATACCGGAGGATGTGCAGGTTTAGAGGGGGTGGATGTCGTGCTGTGACACATACATAGTGGGAACACATGCTACAAGATCTATCTTGTAACTTTTTAGATACATAATTATATTTCCTATAATGTATATATGCATATGTAAGTATAACAATAAGCTTTCTATCTCATCCTATTATTTATCTCAAGGGTAACATATTCTTACTTTACCATAAAAAAGTACTATGGGAAAAGCGTCAATAGCTTTGCCTCTTTAACTTGGGGCCAAAAGCATTGATTCTTTCTTTCTACCATCTCATTATTATCTCACACCCTATCTAGATCCTATATCTAGGGTAATTTCCAATCTATATATATTCTATGTATTTTTCATTTTAAATAACTACTAGGAGTGGGACACTAGGTGGGACACTAGGTGGCATGATTTCAAAGATACACTTATTTTAATGCATTATTGCAAGCATGATTACAAAACTTTGTCAAGCAGCAATGTTATGCTTTCATATGGCATGAGGTGTCCATTGGAATCAAATAAAAGTCTAGGCTAAGGGGACCACAAGAAGACTTTTGCTGCCAAAACCATACCCTATTTTGATTATTTTTTTACACAAGGTTCCAATCCGAACTGAAAAATGCATATAAAAAGGAACTCGTAGGTAAGGAGCTGAAGTTTCTGCCCATATTTTTACTTTTTTATTTGGAGCCACGGTTGAGGAGATATGATCAAAATACTGGACCCCAGTGTACCCACATCATGCAGGGACAACTCATTTCCAACCTTTCCAATTTCTGTTCACACTGGCTCCTCTCTTCTTGTGTAAACCCTTGGGGTTTCCCTTCACCTATAAAAGGGGACCTCTTCTTCCTTGAAAAACTCTCAAGCATTCAAGACATTGATGAGAGGAATTCACGAGGGAGTGAGTAGTAATGCCAAATTGTACTTAGCCATTAACATAAGCCTAAGCCTACACTTTCTCCTAGAGGAAGACTAGTCATTCTTGCATGCTATCCTTGGAAGATCAACTCTAATCAAAGAAGGTCGTGGATTTGGCGTATCAATCAAAGTTGAATTCTCCCCTCTTCTTCTCTCTCCATCAATAATGGTACCGAAGGGTTTGTCAAGTAAGATGTGTTCTACATTGATGTTTGCTTGATTTCTTGTTATTTTCTTTTTCATCTCTAATTCAACATATATATATATATATATATATATATATATATATATATATATATCTAATCTCATCTCCTTAAACAAACCTATCTCTCTCATTCTTAGTAATTCATCCTCTCTACAAATTTTATGTTCTCCTTGCTACAGATACATCTCTCTTTGCAGTATCCTTATTGCCTACGGGCAAGAATAGGGCTTGGGAGGGAAACTCTCTTCTCTTCTCTTCCCTTATCTTCTCTCATATCTACATTTTACACATACTAGTTATCCTAGATGAATAATCCACATGATGATAATTTCTATCGTTTTCACTCTGTACGATCTATTAGAATTAACGAATGGATTAGCCGTAAAATACACTTTCACACTACAAGAGGCTATTCATATTAGCGACGCTCACACAGCGACGCTCAAAAAAAAAATTCCCGGCGTCGCTATGAGCGTCCCAAATTTACAAGTAAATTTGCGACGCTCATAGCGACGCCGGCTGGGCTAAAAAAATAACAGAGAGCGCCCAAAAACTCAGATCTCAGATCTGAGTTTTTTGGCGCCCTCAAGCAAGAGCAGGTAACGCTCTCCCTCTCTCTCTCTCTCTCTTTCTTCTCCACACACACACACACACACACACATGAGGAGAGGAAGGAGAGCCAGGTATGCTCCTTCCCTCTCCTCACTCTCATGTTCCCTTCCCCTCTTTCTCTCTCCCTCCCTCTCTCTCTCTCTCTCTCTCTCTCTCACACACACACACATACACATAGTGTTTTTGAGAGAGAGAGAGAGAGAAAGAGTACAAATATAAACAAAAACGCACACACACATACATAAACAAAGAATGCACACACACATTGAGAGAGGAAAAGAGAGAGAGAGCACGCATAAACAAAAAACGCACACATTGAGAGAGGAAAAGAGAGAGAGAACATGCATAAACAAAAAACGCACACATTGAGAGAGGAAAAGAGAGAGAAAACATGCATAAACAAAAAAACGCACACACATTGAGAGAGAAAGAGAGAGAAACTAATTTAACGTCGTAGGAAACTAATTAAAATTAAAAGACCTAAAGATCTAGCCGACGAGGAGTTGAACTCAACACCTATTATTCAAGAGGGAAATGGCATAACCAATCCATCATACTTGGCATGGGTGATAGAAAGGTTATACCATTTATCTCTTTTTATTGGCACACACATCCACACACGCGCACACACACAAGAAGAAGAGAGTTATAACGTCGTAGGAAACTATCCTAAAAGACGTTAAAGATTAGGTTAGATGTAGACTTACGTTAAATTAGATTTAGGTTTATTTAAGTTAAATTAGATTAGATTTAGGTTTATTTTTAGTTGGATTTACGTTTATTTACGCTAGATTTAGATTTACGTTATATTAGATTAGATTTAGGTCTCCATAGACTACGATGTCTGCATGAAGCGGGTGAAGAAAGCCCTCAATGGAATATAGGGTATTGCTGCCTTCACTCATGGTGGGCTCCGTCGATCCAAAAGTACTGGTGAAATGTCTTCAGAAGATAGGGAAGAAGGTGGATCTTCAGGGCGGCAAGAGTCACTACATCCCCGACAATGACCATCTAGACAACCTCTAGTCATTCAACAGCAACTTCAAAGTTAGTAACAAGAGCAAGAACAGTCCAAAGGGCCAATTGCTGTCGTCAGATGTGGATGGAGATGAGGCAGCGTCACCGCCGGAAGTTAACTCTCACATCTTTAGTGATGAGAATGCCAACTCTTGCCGAGTTATGTGAAAAATAAGTTTTAAGGTTCTTATAATCCCTATTCGTTTAGTTCTTTGTTTTTAATATAACATAATTTACGTTAGATTTAGATTTATGTTATATTAGATTAGACTTAGGTTTATTTAGGTTTACCCACACACACACACACACACACACACACACACACACAAGAAGAAGAGAGTTTTAACGTCGTAGGAAACTATCCCAAACGACGTTAAAGAATAGGTTAGATGTAGACTTACGTTAAATTAGATTTAGGTTTATTTTTAGTTAGATTTACGTTTATTTAGATTTACGCTTATTTACGTTAGATCAAGTCCACGCAAGAATTACTTACGGTTTAGGGTTTAGAGTTAGACGAACAGTGAAAAGATCTACTGTGAAAAGATGTTAAGATGCTGTGAAGTGCTATAGCTAGAGAAGAGGCAAAGGAGTTTTGTCCACTACATGCAGTATCATGTAGACGTGGGTCTGTAGATTTCTTGTACCCACAAATATAGGTATTGACCAATAAAGACGAGATTATAACCCGGTGGTTCTGATCTCCGTGCACCTCTAGACCGAGGTGTGCGGGGATTGGACATGAGTAGAGAATGTGAGGTAGAGAGAGAGAGAGAGAGAGAGAGAGAGAGAGAGATAAGACGAAGAATGCCAATAGAATATTAAATTTGTTGTCCAGGTTATAAGATTTTTATCCTCATTATGAGTAGTGACGAGGATGTGGGACCGTCCAACCGAAACACCTATCTCTCAACGAGGGTCTTATGTCCTTGTAATCAATGCAAGCATGCTGTGCGACGGACAAGACGTTTTTCTTTGCAGCACGTTTGCGAATTTGGTGAGTTTGATCCATCTATTATAGATCGAGTTGTTGCCAATTATAACTCGTCGGACTCTGACGCTGGCCAAGAAGCAGCAATCTTGCAACCCAATAGACGTGTTCGCTGGCGCTTTGGTCAAGCAGCATATGTGAGGCCACAAGATGTAGCCTCTGACAGCTCGGGGGATGATCATGCAGAGCACATTCCCAACGAGGCAATGTTTGAGCCCGAGATTGATGAAATGATCGAGACAATCATGGATTCAGAAAGGCTTATCTATGATGATATGAAAAGTGAAGCCAATACGCCATTGTATAATGGAGCACGTATGTCTAGATTGAAAGCACTCCTGGTTCTTCTCAACATGCAGGCAAAGTTTGGATGGAGTGATACTAGCGTCACAGCGCTTTTCAGGTGATCTATTACAATTAGTTTACTTTAATAAAACTCTAAATGTATAATGATCTGATAGATTTTCACATGACTGTATCGTATTTTTATGTTGTGTAGATTGCTTAAAGAGAACATACTACCAGCTGACAATGTGATTCCAGATTCCCGAGATGAAGCAAGAAAGATTTTGTGAAACTTGGGGATGGATTACAATTCTATCCACGCTTGTCCTAATGACTGCATTCTTTTCAGAGGGGAATACATAGACATGGAGAAGTGTCCGAAATGTGATTCCGAAAGATATCGAGTAGATCTCCACGGGACAAAAATTCCACAAAAGGTTTTGCGACATTTTCCTCTACTTCCTTGCATCAAGCATTTCTTCGAATGTAAGTCCATGGCCGCCCTAGCATCATGGCATGAGGAGAATAAATATTCGTATGGTGTGCTATGAATTCCTGCAGATTGCGCAGCCTGGAAACATATAGATGGAACATGGTCCGATTTTGCCAGGGAAGCTCGAAATTTGCGCTTAGGCCTGGCTATGGATGGCGTAAATCCATTTGGTCAAAGATCAACATCTTACAGTGTATGGCCCGTTGTCATCGTCAACTACAACATTCCCCCGTGGTTGACTACGAAGAAGGGGCACCTATGGCTAAGCTTGATTGTGCCAGGGCGATATAAAGTGGAGAATATGGATGTGTATCTTCGTCCACTATTGGAAGAGCTACAACAATTGTGGATTGGCATAGAGGTGGTGGATATGAGCCGACACACAGGACGACGGAATGCTTTGATCAGAGGCATTCTAATGTGGACCATGCATGACTATCCCGGGCTAACAGAATGCTCAGGTGATCTATTGACACTCCTCACTCAGACACTGTCAATCTTGTTTTTTCCCATAGTTGATCTATTATCATGTGTATACATGCAGGGATTCAAACAAGCGGATACAGAGCATGTGTCACATGTGGACCTAGACTGAATGCACGTAGGGCGCCCTCACTGAAGAAGCAAATCTACGAAGGTCATCAAGCGTATCTTCCAGAGAATCATGTGTTACGCGACGGCTTTTTGGGAAGAGAGCCACCAAGGATGTCTGCACAAGCATGGTTAGAGCAGAAGGAGATGTGCGATGACGGATTGCCTCCAGGGATGAAGAGACTATCTCTATGGTATGAGTTACCATACTGGCCCCGACTCATGATCAATCACTTGCTCGATCCAATGCACATATTCAAGAATGTGGGTAATCTACTATGGGACCATCTGACCGGCAAGAAAGATACTTTGGGAGCCAGAGTTGACCTTAGAAATGTGGATCGTATGGAGCAATATTGGCCGCAAACAGCGTTTGATGGATCGATAAAACTCCCTAAATCACCATGGATTTTCACAGGAGCCCAAGAACGCAAAGTAAAAGAGACCATTAGATCTTTGCGGACCCCCCATTGGCGTAATGCACTCGCTCCGAACGTGTTTTACTAAAGAAGGAAAGCTTACCGGTTTGAAGTCACACGATTGGCATAAAATGTGTCAGGTACGTTCATAGTGGACTTTAATATCATTGCATAAAATGTGGACTTTAATATCATTGCTGCACATACTTTACAGTTTATTTTACCTGTTGCCATTGAGGGATGTTTGTCTCTCGACATCCGTAACACAATCTACAAACTTGCAAAGCTGGTGCAATGGATCTCACAAAAGGAGATCAACGTAGACTCCATACCATTTGCCAAACTAAATGTTGCGGAGCTTGTGTGCATGTTTGAGAAACATTTTCCTACTACCATTCTAACCATTCAAGTGCATCTTCTTGTTCACATAGTTGATGAGGTGGAAATAGTTGGCACAGTTCATTCCAGATGGATGTTCTTCTTCGAACGTTTCATGAAAACGCTTAAGGGATATGTGCGTCAAAAGGCACGTCCGGAGGGTAGCATGGCAGAAGGTTGGTTGGTATCAGAGTCCCTAGTGTACATTGGAGAGTGGCTAGACGGATTTGATAAATCTTGGGACACGCTATGGTGAACCATAGATGATGAGCGCATATCTGGGATTGTCATGTGCAATCTCGGTGTTGAGAAGAAGATGACGGAAGATCTAGAGGCTAAAATCCACCGATTTTGCATGCTTCACAATCCAGTGATGCAAAAGTGGATTTCACAATACGAGGATGCAAAGCAAGAGCGACAAAGGGCACGAATCGAGTGGAGACAGGGAAGACGACCACCGATGCACTATCCGACGGTTCTGGAGAGCCTACCAACATTCATGAGCTTAAGATGGTTGCACAACCAATTGAAAAGCGCACAACAATGCGGTGACGAAGTGACTGAGGAAGAGTGGGAGTACTCTCGGGGTTGCGTGAACAAGGTAAGTTTGCAATGTACGACTAGCTAGTGACTTTATTTCTAAACGTTTGAACGGCCACTCATAATCTTTGTTCGTTGTAGTATAAGTCATACACAGCAGCATGGTGTAAAGGTCGACATTTTAAGGTGGAATGGATCGACAAAAAGCGTTTTACTCAAGATTGTGGAATCATGGCAAAATTTGAACAGTCTAGTCGACGACGTTCCTCTGATGCAGATCCTGTGGTGGCGGAACTCACTTACTTTGGCACGCTACAAGAGATTTTGAGGATCGATTACAGAGGATTTTTTGTCGACTTGTTCGACGTGCAATGGTTCAAGATAATCATGGAGGGTCGCAACGCTACTGTGTGTAGAGGAGAGTCTGGTTTTCTTGAGGTGGATTCTACTAAGAAATGGAATGACCTAAGAGACACTTTCATACTACCCAAGCATTGTGAACAAGTAAGTATGTAAATAGTTAACATCCCCCTTTTACAAGTTATGTGCTTGAAAGCTCTCATGTAAGTTATGTGGCTCTGGCAGGTAATATTTCATCCTACAAAGTCTACATCAAACTGGTGGTACGTCATAGAGGTAGCCCCTTGTAGTGCAAGGATGTATGAAGGCTACCATGTGCCAATCACAACGGCATCAATGGAGGAGATCAGAGAAGATGCTCAATCAGAAGCCCCTGCGGTGGTGCCAGACGAGCATCAAGATGCTACTACTCTATATGGGGTGCATGCAGAGGAGCTACAAAATGAAACAGAGGATATGTGTTTAAACGGAGAGCTCTATATAGATATAGGAAGTTATGCTGAGTTATGCGAGGATGAGAGAGAGATCTCTTAAAGCCACAAATATTGTATTTGAACAATTTTGCTCCGTATTGTAAAAGCTCTAGCTCTCTAAGTACCTTCCATGGTGTATAACGCTCTTTTCTACTCGCGCTCACATCTTTTGATTGAAAATTCTGAGTTTTCGACTTGCCTCTTCTATCACTCAATTCATTGCGTCATTGTATTTATATGCGTCATTACGTCATTGTATTTAATGGTCTTTGCGTCATTGTCTACTCTATTCATTCAATATTAAGTTTAAATATTCATGTGTTTAATGCATGTATGGATGATGAGGAGTTTCTTTCTTCTTTGTCACCGCAGCAGAGACCTCTACCTACTCCGCCAGGAGCCACCCCACTCGACACTCCTCGCTTCGGGGCCCAGACGCCGGTGGAGACACCTGACGTCCGTACCCCCATCGACACGCCGCTAGAGACCCCTGCCGGGACACCCAGGTTCACGCGTCACCGGCCAGAGGGCTTGCCTTACTCCGTCGACTTCAGCGGCTACATCATCATGGATGATGACGACAAGAAGGTGATCTCGCGCATGCGTGGTCTTTGCTCTCAGCTGTTTAGACACTACATACTAAACAAATGGAGTGAAGTACCAAGTGATTAAAAAAACAGAGTCATCAGCATACTTCATGATGAGTTTCCCGTTCCAACACGGGATCAGCGCTTCAATGAAGACCTGATGAAGATTCGAATGTGCGAATACTGCAAACACAAGCGTTTCGAAGTGCAAAAAGCAATCAAGCATGGGTGGAACAGGCCAGATTGGAACATCCCGATAAGTGGAAGCAACAAAAGGATGCAGCCAGAGCGCGAGTAGAGGCAGGGAGCTCGCACCACTTGGGGAGCGGTGGATGGGCATCATTTGAGGCCGATTTTGTAAGTGTTTTCGCATTGCTCTTTATGTTCGATAGTTTAGGGTTTATGAGTTTTTTAATTCTAACATAATGAAATCTTTGTATGTTTTGACAGTGGTCGATGACAGGACGTGATCCCACATCGTACGAGCGCGAGTACGCAGGCAGGAAGGGCTTAAACGCCCTGATGGACATTCTCAGTTCTCACGGCGGCATGGTTAGTATTAGGGTTTACTCTTTTCTATTTTTTGTATTGTTTTATAAATGTCGTTATATGTTTATACTTACTGAAAGCTGTCTTATTGTCTTTTTTTGCAGAATCCGACAGATACGCCGCTTGGACGTGATGAGACGTCTGACTAGACGACGTCAGTTTAGCCGTAGCTAGATAGCATTAGTTTAGGGTTTCTCATAGCTTATGTATCATGAGATGGATTTTATACGTCTTTTTGAACCATGTATATTATTACATTTGTCACCGCAGTTCATTTTGCCAATCAATTCTTTATGCCTATGATGTTGTACAATTGTCATTATTACATTTGCCAATCAATTCATTTTGCCTATGATGTGTACAATTGTCAATTTTACGCTTGTCAATTTTGCAAACAATGCGTCTTGTGGGTGACTATTTTGGGTCTATTATCTACCCTTGCACTTTTTTAAAAAAGTGAATCAAGTACAATATGGTTGATGGGTGGCAGGGCATTCAATGCCCTGTCACCAAAAAAAAATTCTCTCAGGCGTCACTATAACCGTCGCTATTTATGGCTCTGTAGCGTCGCTATGAGCGTCGCTATAGACTTCTGTTTAAACGTCGCTATAACCGTCGCTATAGGCGTCTCTATACGCATCGCTATATAGCGACGCTCATAGCGACGCATATAGCGACGCCTATAGCGACGGTTATAGCGACGCTCTCGTAGCGACGCTATTAGCGACGCCGGGGGTTATAAAAACCCAATGTATTTCCGTCGCTAACAGCGTCACAAGAGCACACAACCTTTTGTAGTGTCAACGACGTATAGTGTTTCTCTTTGGCCCAGAAAGGCTCAATGAATTACTTCTATCACCGGATTCCATTATACTACCTCTCATAGACTATAACTTTTCTTTTGACGTAAGTGTAGTTATCTTGCTATGAACCAAGAGGATTTGTACACACAATTAATCCCAATCACTATACAAAATATATATATTATGGTAAGCACAAAACTACAATTCCAAAGAACAATTCGTAGCTTATTTGGTCAGCCAAGATTGAATGCCATTAACTCATCTATTAACCCTTTCATATTACCCATGACACGATATGACCATAGCCTTGATGTTTTCATCTTTGTGTTGTTTTGACACTCTCTTTTGTGTTCTTTCTTTGTGTGTGTGAGTGCAAGAGAGAAAGAGTGGGGCTTCTTTGATTGCACTTCTTTCCAAACCCTAGTCTTCATGGCATCTATGGTTTAACTCCTCCATATAGTTTTGGAGTTCTCTCACAAACTCTCACAGCCAAAAGCCGGGTGCGTTCCTGGCAAGACCACAAATTTCTCGACAACGCTTTTCACAGACACTTCATAGAATGAACAAAAGGGTTTTTTCATTAAGGTTAGAATTTCGTATATATACCTTCCAAATACAAAACCTCATGTTCCAAAATGAAATCCTACTTAGTCTAATGGCAAAAATAATATAAAAAATTGGAAAATTTTGCAAGCCCCAAGTATTTACAATTGAAATTAAGGGTTTTCTTAATCAGGGAATGACTACATAGGATTTCCTTCTTTTATCATTTCATCAGTCTTCAGTTGAGTGTGGTCACCCGTCTTCAGCTAACACTCCTCCCCTCCTAGCTCATGTCGTCCCCGACATGACAATAGAGCCGCTGCTTCAGTGGAGGATGTCGCGCTTCTTCAAAACCGACTTATACCGTGCATGCTGGGCCACTAATGTTGGGCCGAATATATCTATGTCAATGGTTGGTGAAGAAGCCGGTGTAGAAGGCTTCTTCAGAGGCTTGGAGTTGGTATGAGGGAAGGAACATTATTCTTTGGTAGAGGGTATGTATCACTGCATGTGAAGGTTGAGCAGACAGGTCATAAGTTCATCTATAAGTGTCCTGGAAGAATAATATGTTGTTTGTTGCTTGTCCAAGTTTGAAGACATCAAAGACTACCAGAAGTGTTTTACATATCTTTCTAAGCATAATGCAAGAGAGGTCAAGTGAGCCCGTGAACAATTTAATGGCGCCTGTTAGGGTTTTCACCATGTATTGCTCACTCATTCTCTCGCCTACCTTCAAGCCTGGTAGCATTGGGTAGTTGAGCCACATGGGGTGGCTTCTCTTCAGCAGTTCATGTTCCTTCCATGTCTGCATCCTTGGTAGACGGCAAAAATTAAGGTCATCTCTGATAATTTTAGGCGCCTCTACCAAATGTACTAACTACTATGGGTATTTAGTGAGCCATGCCTTCCTCATTTTTGTTGAGAGTCCACAATGATCTTTAACACCTTCTGGTTTGGTGATGTCTTCATGGTACAACGGCACTATAGGCTCCTCTTTAATCCTCTTGTTGATTGTAGCAACCTCGTATTTTAGAAGAGGATAGGGGAGAGAGGGTTGTAGGCATTCATGTCAAAAGACATTTGCATCTAATCTCTGAATGGTCATGGACTTCAATACCCTCTGCTCCCATAGCATTGCTTCTTTGGCGGTGTCTTTTATGGATGCTTCTATTGCTTTCTGTAGATTGTCTTCTTCTTCTTGTGCCAGATCCCGGGGCTCTTTTAAGGGTCCCACAGGAATGTCCTCTTGTATTGTTGTATCCACCAGATCTGACACATTCTCTATATCAATTCCTTCCATAGCAACCGGCCCATGACTTTGTTGAGGTTTTTCACTTGTTTAGATCTTAAGTTCGTCCAGCTGCTTCTATAAGTTGTCTTTTGCTAACTGAGCTTGTTCTGTCACAACTACTAATAGGTCATTAAGTTCTACATTGACTCTATCATCTTTCTCTAGCTTCTACCTTACCTCATCATTCTCTATCTGCAGCGTCTTTGTGTCATCTTCTAGTCTTTTTTGAAGCCTATCCAATTCTTCTTTCAATGATTTGTTATCATCTTCTAATCTGCCTTGTATCACCATTGATCCCTCTGCTAGCATTACTCTCTGCCTCTTTTCAAGCGTCAGCTCTTTTTGAAGTTATATCATTTGTTCTTTAAACACGTCTTTATCTTGGCTAGTACTAGTTGCAGCTGCAACTTTTGCTCTGTCCGGAGACGCTCTCAACCTTTGAATCATTTGATCTTTCACTTTGATTTGATCCTTTAGTTCGATCACCTCATCTTGGCTAGCCTCATGTGATATTTCAGCTTTGTCTTTGGCCTCTTTCAAGCTCTCAACCTGTTTTGACTCTTTCACCAATTGTAGAGTGAGCCCATCCCTTTCCTTTTTGGCTTCAGTCAGAGCATTGCTGATTTTTTGGTACTCTTCTTCAGAGTTCATTAGCTTCTGTTTGGTTTCTTGGTTTTGACTTTCTAACTCTTGGCATTTCTTCAGTGTTGCTTCTAGTTCAACTTGTAGTTGTGCTTGGTTGTGCATTTTCTCTTGACTTTGCTTCTGAAGGGTTTCCACTTCAGCTTTCACCTTTAGTTCACTCAACTTCAACCCTTCATACTCAATCTCTTTGGCCACTGATCTGGCTCTTAGTCCTTGCAGTCTCCACATCACTTCTTCCCAATCTTTGGCTTGTTCTTGTAAATCCATTGTATCTGTTGCAATCTCCTTTAGCTCCACCAAACAAGGGCTCATCTTGTATTCTTCTGGTTTAGGGGTTGACAATTGAAAAGCTGTATGAGTTGCCTCTTCTTGGGTGTATCCAGTAGCTAGCTAGTAGATCCATGAATATTCTATAGTTTTCTGCTTTCGGATCTTGCCTCTCAGGCTTTGGTTCAAACTCTTCGTTCTGCTCTTTCTCTTTGTCCTCGTCTTTCTTGGAATCTTGCGGCTTCTCAGATTTAATCAACTCCTCAGTCTGTCAAGGTTGAGGAGGACTAGGAGGAGGTGGTGATGGTGGAGGATTGGACTCGCGTCTTGATGGTGGGGTTGATTGCTTCTTTTTGAAGTCCCGATCAGCCTTTGTTTTCTTCTCTCGCTCTACACTTTCCTGCTCTTCTAACAACCGCCGCCTCACATCATCAACTTCTTCTTTAGTAAAAATATAATTGGAATATTCTCAGCCGTCGCATCTAGGATCTCGAAATTCTTTATATAAACTTCAAAGCAATCCCTATTAGTCCTTCAAGAAAATCCTGACATGGCCTCAAGTGAGGGCTTCCATAATTCTCTTAGATCTCCTTTAAGCATTCTTTCGGCTCTGAGACTCTCCATGAGCCTTTCTAGCCAAGCAGCCTTCTGGGATTTAGTCTCTTTTCTGGCATCTAAATGGTAGCTTTCTTTCCTTTCTTTGGCTGAGGTGGCTCTTCTTCTACTGTCTCTAACCTTCTTTTTAGTCTGGTGGTCACCCTAGGACCTGTAGGTTTCTTCTCTTCCTTATCTTCTGTCAGCTTCAACCACTCATTCTGTGATGGAGGAAGAGGCCACTGGCCTTTAGCATTTAGAGCTTCATATATTACCTTGGTGAGCATCTCCACTGCTGCAATATATGTGGGATTCTTGGTTCCCATCCTCACAATGTGGTACTGCAAGTATGCCGCATAATCTATCTCTCATGGGCTGCTTGTCTTCATTGCCCATGTGAATGTTGTTCCAATTGCTACAGGTGGCACAGTGTACTTTTGAGGCCTCTTGGTGCAGATATGGAAATATTTGTTGTATAGTTGGCACATGGTTGCCACCATTGGATCCGCAATATTCTCAAAAGTGTAGTTATTCTTTGTTTCCTTGTATACCTTCACCTCTTCTTGCCTCTTGTTGACACTGTCTCCTGCATTAGAGAGGTTCAAGACACTTGCAACCACCTCTAGCGTGATCACAATCATTCTGTTCTTTCCTTGCAGATCTGTCACCTTGGCTATGCCAATCTCCTTAATTGTTGTAACGAATTCCGAGACTCTCTGAATGTCAATTCCTGCTGGCAAAGCCTCAACATAATTGTTTAAGTCTAGTTTTTCTAAGATAGACACTATCTCTGGCCTTCCCGTGAACTCATTGAGTTCTTGTGGTATCATTGGCAGCTCTATGGCATTGCCCTCTGGGTCTTTGAGCATGCCTTGGTATATTATGAGGTCGTTTGCTTCAAGTAAGTTGCTTTGTAACCAAGTGGTAGTGGGCTTTATGGTTCCTATTGGTATTATAAATGGCTCCACCTCATCCAGGTAATCCTTGTTGGTCATTCTTTTCTTCTTTGCTGGCGACTTAGCGGCTACCATGGATCCTGTTGCACTTAGTAGTCCAAAGTTAGTGTTCTTTATAGATTAGCTGATAAACTGAGTTTTAACTATCCAATTGACTTGAAAATTGAAACATGAGCTCAAGAGGGACTAAGGATGCCCTGCAAGTGAAAACAGTAGGATTTGTGCTACAAAATAAGCCTAAAGACATCCTACGTGTAGGATGTATTTTTCATTAGAATGACTTGAAACTTCACATGATAATAGCTTATGACCTGTACATCACAGCTATGTGCTTGGATTTTGACTTAGACACCAAAAAGTGCAATTTTGGACTATTTTAGGCTTTTGGTGTACAAATGAGTAGAATGTCCTGTAATGATGAGCAAATGTTATCCAAATGACTTGAAACTTAATATGTAGGCTTCTTGTAGCATGTTGATCACATTCATGATGTCAAACTTTGCTCAGTAGGTCAAAATGACCCTGGAGACATACTTACGCGTTGGATGTGTTTTTGCTCAGAATTTCATGAAACTTGTCAGCGTGATAGGGCATAGCTTGTGGATCATCACCATGGTCTTAGAATTGAATTTGGATAAGTTTTGAGGGTAGGAAGACCATTTTTGGTGTTTCAGAGTCTGAAAAGTCCATTTATGGAGCTATGAAGCCAAAAAATGATATGTTTGCCTTCAAACTTGGTGGGTAGGCTTGTATGAATGTGATAAAGATGTATGAAGGTCAAAAAATCCACCTGGAGGTCATTTCAAACTTGGAGACATACTACGTGGAGGATGTGTTTTTCATGATTTTGAAGATGTGACCTCATAGTTAGCTTTGACATGTTATGAAGAGTGTGTGGTTCAAGTTTCACTTGATTTGGATCATTTCTGATAGGTCTATGACCATTTCTGATAGGTCTATGACCATTTCTTGCCCTCTATGCTCTGACTTTGCATTTTTTGATGCATAAGAGGTCAAACTTGGTCCAAATGGAATGAAACTTGGAGGGATAAGATGTAAATGACATGTAGAGGTTGTATGTATGGCTAAATGATGAGTTGGGTGCCCAAAGGTGGCCTTGAGACATCCTACACGTAGGATGTCTCCTATGCATTTTTTTTTTGGAGTAAGTCCTACTACTATTTGCATATGACCTTCCTTAGTCCCCTTTGTTCCTTATTTCAATTGAAAAATCAAATGGTTAGTTAGAAACTCCCTTCTTGGCTTTCAGAGCCTCAGAGGCAATTTTTGACTCTTGGAGCGCTTTTCCGCGATGAAATTTCTTGATGATGGCCAACATAGCTTCATGAACCCTTGGGGAACCTTGCCATGTGGTTCTTGTTGACTTTGGCTTCACTTGAGCTTCATTTGGCGATTTGTCTCTCTGGAACTGCCCATGATTGCGTTTGCATGCCCCCGATGATTTTTAGTGGTCTACCACCATAGGACTTGGTTGTTGAAGGCCTTGGTAAGCCGCTCGTGAAGTTTGGTGGCAACCGGACGTCTCGCTTGGCTGTGAGATCCACGTGACGCTTTGCGTTTCCGATGCCGTTTCTGAAGCTTAGGCTTGCTTTGGGTCGCCTTATGGCCATGTGGCCTATGTAGCCTTGTAGAGCTCGTCGAGAAGCTCCTACCCATGAGTTTTGGTCAACATTCGGGCCACTTTTGCCGGATTTTCCTCTTTGTGGCCTCTTGTAGGGCTTGAGATGCCAGGGTTTTCTCCGTTGCTTTCTTGCCTCATTTGGGCATCCAAGATTGGTCTCCTAGGCTAGGCTAAACCCCCTATGAAATCTTGTTAGTATTGGGTTAGCCGTTAGGTGGCTACCTATGCTCACATGCCTCTACCCTGCAAACCCCGTTGGAGTTCTATGCTAGTCTTGGCGACAAAACATCAAATAAACACGAAGAGCATAAGGTGTTGAGTCTACCTCTCATATTTGGTGGCCGTTGGGTTCCTATGCGAGGCGTATCAGCTGTTGGAAGTCCTCTGCACTCTAGGTGGCTAGAGCTCTCTCTCACAAGTGAAATAGTAGAAATGAGCTCTAAGCGGAGTGAAAAAATCTTATAATGGGGGTCCCCGAACCATTTTTCATAAATTTGACATGTGCTCCTAAATTTTTGAGAAACGCGGTTTAGACTCGAAAAGTTCCCCATTTGGACTCCGTTTGCCCAGTTTCTGAGAATTTTGACGATTCGGTCAAAATCTGGCCACCGCACGCCTCCCACTTCATTTTCATAATTGCACCCAAAGTGTACCCTAGGTTGTCTTATAGTCACTGATCTTCCCCATATTTTTTGTTTTTCATTACGTTCGCAATTCACGTGCTTTTTGTATTTTTGAAGTTTTTCTGTCAATAATTAGTAAAATTAAAATGAAAAAACCAAAGTCAACCCATAAAAACCCCAAAAATGAAAATAAATCAAAAACTTCACCCCAACACACTAGGTACACTCACATGTAATTTTTATGGCCGGATTTCTCCGTTTTACCAGTATTCTGTGAGAAAAATGGCTATTTTTACATATATACACACACCTATAGGCCTCAATTTGGCGTTTGGCCTCATATATCTATAGATTAATGCTGTATAAGGGCATATGTACATGGGTTAGTCCAAAAAAATTCACAATCAAACGTAAGCCCCTCAAAAATAGTCAAAACATGCCCTTTTTTCTTATTTTTACGGTCATCGGGTTCGCATTGAGAATGCATCCCCCCTCCTAATCAGAGTCCTCTCGAATGACAAGGTATCACCTCGGGGTATGTGCAGTGCATAGGTTAAAAATCATTCTAATGCACGGCCTTGTAACGTGGCCCTACCTGATGCATACTCAATCAATGCATGGTAAAATTAATACTGTGCGAGAGGAGGGAATAAGCAAGATGCTTATTGACATTTGACATCCAGGTTTCCTATTTGTTCCTGGTTTGGTTGGAAAAAAATTTTTTGCAATTAAAAGTTGTAATTATGCTTCTCGTTGTGTAATCGTCTTCTTTGCGAAAGTGGCTTGGTTTGCCGCTACTGTAGATATGGCCATTGTGATCTCCTTGGATGCGAGTGTCTTGTCCGATGTGGCCATAATGTTTTTCTCTTTTGATTGCCATTTGTAGCTTTGATTTGGAGGCGTTGTAGGTTTATGGCCTCTTCATTGGTTGTTTTTGTGGTTCTTTTGATCGGCACCCACATAGATCAGTTTGCCAATGTCGGATTTAGTGATTGTCTGGCTGCTTGTGTTGCTTGTACTGAAGGGAGTTCCTGTAGCATCTCTTTGGGGATCCAAATGCGTGTCTCATGTAGTTGACGATTAAGCATGTTTTCGGTATCCAGATCTGTTTTATGACCCTATTCGGTGTTTGTTTAACATTGTTTTTCAGAGGTCTTTTGCTATTGCATTGTTGTTTGTAGGCTCATTCACTTCCATCCTTCCGTATCCATACCTGCTATTTTGGTATTGTTGACCTTGATCTATTTATTGTCGACTGTGGTGTCTCGTTTTTTGATTGAATACGGTGGGCGGTTTCTTGTTATCCTTCGTAGGTATCTTTTGCTGGTTAAATGGCACCCATCTTTTTTGCTCTTTATCAAGTGATTGTGGCACCATTATTTGGTTCTTCTAGGTTGTCTGCGCAAATACTACCACCTGGTTTTGTCATGCTTTGTTGAATTTTGGTCGTATTAAAACTCCAATCTATCTGCACATTATACTCTTTTTTCCATGGTTGTCCCAACAACATTGGATGTAGTGTGCTCGCATCCTCAACCACATAAAACTCCAATCTATCTGCACATTATACTCTTTTTTTCCATGGTTGTCCCAACAACATTGGATGTAGTGTGCTACCCACTTTGACAAAAATTATTGGATCCACTGTGTCTTCATTAAAATTCGTTAATCGAATAGCATTTATTTGCAATGGTGATCCAATTTGTTGTTGTTGTCGTAGAAGCTTTCTTTTTGCAATGCATTCTTTTGCTTTTGCTTGTGCTTCTTCTTTTACCCTCTGTTTTACCTTTGTCCGTTGTTTTTCATGAATTTGTTGAAGCATATCCTCTGTTAGTGGTAAATGATACTTTTTTAATCGACACCCACTAATCCAATTTGGCCTTTCTTCACCTTCCAATGTCGCAAGTTTGACGGCTCCGCTTTATGATAAGTCACTTTCACAAAGGGTCACATCCCTCGCTTTTTAAGTTTTTTGGCATGTTGCTTCAAAGTAAACAAGTACATAATCACCTGCTTTAAACTCTTTTGTGCGCACATGCTTGTCAAAAAACTCCTTTTGTCTTCTCTTCTGAGCATAGATCGAAGCTACAGCTCTCAGTCGAAGTTCATCTAGCTTTTCAAGATCATCTATTCTTGAAGAGAGTTCATGGCCTATCCATTCTAAGTGTTTCGCCACTCATAGAGTTGGAATCAAAAACTCTATGGGTAATATACCGTTTATACCAAACACCATGTTGTACGGTGTTGTTCCAATCAATGTTTTGTAAGCTACTCTTTATGCCCATAGTGTTGAGTGTAATTGTTGATCCCAGTCTGACTTTGATTCTGATACAATTTTAGTCAAAACAGTGCATAGGGTTCTATTTGTGGCCTTAGCTTGTCCATTTTCTTGTGGATGATATGGAGCCAATTTTTTATGTATGACCATGAATTCCTCTAGCAGGTATTCAATAACTTCATTAAGCAAATGTGTTCCTCAATCACTGACAATTTCTATTGGTAAACCGTATCTTACAAAGACATTCTCATACAAAATTTGTGTAGTGGTCCTTGCATCTGCTTTTTGTGTCTCTTTGGCTTCAGCCCATTTTGTGAGATAGTCCGTAGCCACAATGATATATTGGGTATGAGTGCGATACGCAGGGGGTGAAATAGGCCCTGTAAAATCAATTCCCCATTTTGTAGACGCTCGTGCTCCCATCATTGGCCGTAGTGGCATCTCATCTCTTTTTATCGGCATTTTAGTGCACTGACATGCGTCACAACGCTTTACAAATTCCTCAGTATCCATGTGCAATGTAGGCCACCATATCCCCGCTCTCGAGCTTCCAACTCTATAGCCCTTTGTCGTGCTTTTGTTATGTTTTCAGGAAATGTCCTTGTTGTTAAGAAATCAATGATATATTGACTCCATGCAAGTGCAATGGTTACCTGAAACAATGTCGCGTGATCCACTGGTCATTTGGCACTACATATAATACATTTGTTAACATAAGCATGTGTGTCAGCATACATAGTTCGCCAATATACTCCTAAGTGTTTCAATCTTTGGTGTGTTCTCATTGTTGAACAATGAAATGCACAGTCTTGGATGTGTGCTTCCTCAAGATAACACTCGAATTCCTCTGGATTTATGCATAATTGTAGAATTTTATCCGAGCCTAGATCGTATAGTCGTCCCACAATCAATTGAAAGTTTTTTGTCTGTCGAAATGTTTGTTGTGTGGATCCCTCTTCCTTTTCATCAAATCTACCTCCAAACGAAAGAATGCTAACAATTTTTTGAGACCATTTGGGTATCATTTCAATATTGAAAAGATAAGCATCAGGTATGTCATCATCGACTCCTTCAGGAGCTTCCCCGTTTTGTAGCCTTTAAAGATGATCCGCTCGTAGATACGTTTTACCTTTTTTTACTACCACTGTGAAGTCAAACTCTAGCAACATAATAAACCAGCGTACAATTCTCCCAGTATTGCATGGTTTATTTACTAGATATAGAAGAGCTTGGTGATCTGTGAAGAACACAAATTTGTTTGCAAGCAGATAATGCCGAAATTTCTTTACATCATATATCATTCCTAAGCCCTCTCATTCAGTGGTGGTATTGTTCTTTTCTGCACTATTTAGCTATCGGCTCGCATAACAAACTACAAAATCCATTGTTCCGTCTCCAGGTTGAGCCAGAATACTCCCAATTGCGTATGCAAAGGCATCAATGTGAACATGGAATATCTTTTCCCAATCTGGTGCTTTAAGTACAGGTGCTGATACAAGGTTTTCCTTAATATTTTTGAATGAAGTTTTACACTCCTCAGTCCAGTCAAAATTGACTAGTAAGCGATATAGTGGTCGTGCAATGATCGCATACATATATATGAATCATCGATAATATCCGCAGTGTCCCATGAAAGATTGTACTTGTTTGGCATTAGTAGGCCTGGGCAAGTCTGCTATGACTCTAATTTTGTCTAGTTCAGTGGTTATGCCATTTCTTGAGACAATATGCCCTAAGATGCGGCCTTGCCTTATCATAAAAATGCACTTGTCTGGGTTGAGACAGATTCAATATGTTCTGCACTTCTCAAATACCTTTTGTAAATGATCAATGTGTTCTTCTCGAATAAGAGAGTGGACACAGAGATCATCGATATATATTTCTAAGAATATTCTTAGGTCTTCTTTGAATGGATGAGTCATTAACCTTTGGAAGGTGGCTGGGACATTGGTTAGGCCAAAAGTCATAACTCTAAACGCATATATTCCCCATTCTGTGGAAAATGCAGTTTTGTGTTGATCCTCAATTGCAATTTCCAATTGGTTGTACCCCGAAAACCCATCCTGAAATGAATAGGCTTGTTTTCCCGCTACCCTCTCAAGCACATGTTCTGTGATTGGCAAGGCATAATTATCCCTTATTGTTGCTGCGTTTAACTTTTTGAGGTTCACACACACACACAACTTTTCGTTCTTTTTGGGGACAACCATAGTGGGTGACACCCAATCTGTATGCTTGATTTCATAGGTGAATTCGGCATCCTTTAGCTTGTCAATCTCTTCTTTGATTCGTTTAGCAATTGTGTCATTATATGTGTAAGGATGTTGTTTGCTTGGTTTGGCATCTGATTTTAACGGAATTGTATGTTGGCATATCGATGGATCAACTCCTTTGAGGTCTTTGTAAAACCATGCAAGCACATCTTTATACTTCTTGAGAAGTTGTGTTAGCATTCTTCTTCTTCAATCCCTAAATCAGTTGCTATATAGACAGGCTGAGGCCCTTCGCCTGGCACAACGAGGTCAATTTGTTTTGCATTTTCCGGCCCATCGTAAGATTCCTGGTTTATTCTTTCCCTTATTGGTGGTGTCATTATGATTTTCCTGTCTTGGATGGTGAATTTTTGATAGTGGGATGGTACATCCATGTTTTCTTTTTCTGAATACTCATTACCTTCACTTTCTACCTCAGTATTCCATACCTCTTGTAACGTCCGTTTAAGTTCTTGGTATTTCTTTTTACGCTCCATTTTGGTCCACTCTGGATCTTTTGTCTTTTCACGTTTTCATTGTTGAGCTTTTCTTGAATTTGTTTCCGGTTTAGTTTTCCGTGCTTGTTTTATGTCCTTATGTGTCTTTTTCCTTCGAACTCTTGAGAATCTCCCTGATATTTTGTCTTTTACAAAATCCTATGCCTTGACTAGCATTAGATAGTGCCTTTTGTCTTTTATCCTGGGCATCGGGTTTTCTCTAATCTTGTTTTCTGCTCTTTTTTTCTATAGAGTTCCTGTCGTCTAGGGTGTTGATTTGCAAAATCATAAAACTTGACGTCTGTGGTTGTTTCCCTACTCTCGCTTGAGCTGTCTGAACACTCGTTGTCTACATCGTTACTTAATTCCAGATGCCTAGAGGAGTCATAAAACTCTTCTTGTTCTAGTGAGTCTACATTCTCATCTCCTACTGGTACAAGGTTTACCATGTACTAGGGTAGCACATCATAGCCGTCCTTATCACAAATGTTTTTCATTGGGCTATTTGTAATGGCACATATGTCCAACATTGCTAGTATGTGTTCCCATTCCATAGGTTCTAATGCATCTTCGGGAAAAGGTTCCGGAATATAATCCTTGTCTTCAATAGATTTTTTAAAGATGCATTCCTCTCTTTTCAAGCTCCCACAATGTGAAGCTCCACACATCCATAGCTCTTTTTTCTACCCTAACCATGCTGAGAGTTCGGACCCTGCCAACGTAGCCAAATCAAACTCTTCCACTGGTGTCTGGTTCATATCTTTGTAACTATGGTCTTTTAGGTATATTTTGGTTGTAGTCTCCCCACGCCTGAGGTATATGTGGTCATAACCCCAATCCTGTACCATCTTTAATTGTCTCATGAACGGTCTTCCCAAGATGATCTCGTAATTGTTCTTTTTGCCAAAATCAACTATTGCAAATGTATGCTCATACTCGATTCCGCAAGAGGTGACAATTACTTTTTCTAAAAGTCCTAGAGGCTTTTCCATGAACTCATCTGCCAGTTGTAATTTCATTTTGGTTGCTCTCAAAGCCGGTTTTTCCCATTTTTTCCAGATTTTTTTGGTGGCGATAGCGACTGCCACTCCACTATCGATAATAGCCTTGGATACTACTCCCTGGAATTCTATTGGTAGTGTGGTGTTTCCATCTTCTCCCTCACAATATTCTTCAACCTTGTTTAAAGGTACAGGCCTAGTGTTCAGTTGAGGCTTGTCCAAGTCTTTATCCCTTCTTGAAGCCTCAAGGTAGGGTCTTTTATTCCAAATTCTTCTAAGCATTTTCCTACGGTGGTCCACATGTTTGGTCGTAACCTCACGAATTTTTCTATCGTAATTGTGCATGCCATAGGGGTGGACAGTAACTCAATCAACCCTTGTGAATCCATTACTCTGTTTGGAGAAATTCTTTGAGATTGGATTTCTCTCACTTCAGACTTAGCTTCATACTCCCCTAGGTAAGAGGGTAGAGTTTTTAGCGAGTCAAGTTGGCTGTGACCCGAGCTAATTGACCCCTGGTTCCCCCCTTGTGAATGCATATCAAAGTTCATTTGTGATCTTGCATCAAATTTTTCAAGGGGAGGTAAGATCTCATTTTTCTCCTTCTCAGCGCGATTTAGTTGGTAATTTACCCTGTTAGCTTCATTTGCTTCCCAGATTTGCTGTAAAGTGTGAGCTTTGTCCTAAAGTGTGAGTCAAGGAGAGGAGAGTGGATTTATCCCACATAATATGGAGCAAGGCTGTAGAGATACTTAAAGCTCATTTCATGAATGAATAAACACAACTCTACTTTGCACTACATGCTTGTCTATGGTGAGCTTATGCTAAGCTAAGTCAATACTCAAGATTGTGTTTATGAGTCCAAGCTAATTCTGTCTTGGAACCTAATTCACTTGAGTGATAACCTTGCTTACACACACACCCACACATTGACGCTATGTTTCTCTTTCATCCACCATAGCTAGCACGATCCAATTCCCAGCAATTGGTATCAGAGCTATGGTGTGCTAGCTAGGATTGTTGCTATGCGTCTGTGTGTTGGTACAATTAGCATTACTTTATCATCATTAGAAAAATTCATTTGATTTGCCCTTTTATTGCATACGGCATGCTTGATTAGTGTTCCATTGGCTAGCATGAGCATGTTCTTGAGCTAAAGACTCTTGGGCCACTACTCACTAGCTAATTGGAAGATTAAATAGCATAAGATTTCATTAATTTAGCCAATAAGAACTTGCATCTTGCAATTAATAGCTGCTCATTATTTATCAAATTGACATTTTCAATTTGGTGTGTGTGTGTAGCCCCATTCAAGTGCTTTCCGTCAAGCCCACCCATGCTAAAATCGCATCTCTTTTGCCTATTCTAAAGCTTGCTCAATATTGCTCTCATGCACACCCTCATTCTCTAGTTTTCCCTACAGATTCAAGGCCCAAATTGTGTGTGTGTGTGTGTGTGTGTGTGCCTAAAAGAGCATTCAATGCTCACCACACCCTTGTGGAAAAACAAGCCCAAATCTTCAAAGGCGTTGTGTGGGAACCCTATTTTAAGAGGTTGACTTGGTGTGAAGAGGGCCCATCCCCACTGCCTTGGGCGTCCACTGGCAGACCTGAGAAAGGGGGTCAACTACATTGAAGTGAATTTCGGGTCCGAACGGACCCCGGTCGGTCACACCAAAGCTAGGGAGTCTCCGGGCGTCCGTTCCTACCCGCGCGTGCCCGAAAAAAGGCCGTTGTTGCCCGCGCCTTTGCCCGCCTGCCCGCGCTTGCTTGGGAGTCCTGCCCGCTGCCTGGTGTTCCCCCGCTTGCCCGAAACTGCCTGGCCCTGCCCGCCGTGCCTGTTCACACTAGCACCGATTCCCGCGGCCAACTTCCAACTCCCTCAAGTGGATAGTCTCGCGAGGCTACTGCCTCAAGACTTCAAAGCCCCATACTTCTTTACAAGAGGTCATTCTCACAGAGGCTGCCAAGCATCCCAAAGACTACAAGCACACTTAGCCCATTGTAATTGCCATTTTCACTTCTTGCATCAAAGATTTTCATATTATAATAAACATTGGGTAGACACTGCCTTGAAGAGAGTCTCTTCAACTGGAAATACCCCCAATTGCACCCATTGCACTAGCATCCATGCACTGGCATCCAATAAAGCAATCAAAGGCCTCAAGAGTTGAGCATCTCCACCATCTTTGACAAAGGCATCTCCAAGTTAATGAATCAAGGCCTCACCAACCAAAAGTGTATGTGAAGAGTGACTTCACCTCGAGTGAAGAGGTACTTCACATTAAGAAGATTTTATTAAGAAGACATTAAAATTGAAATCTTGCAGCCAAGCACAATAACTTGCAAATAAATATCGTTTTTTCTTTATTGGTGCACCGTGTAAAGAGGTAGCCACTGGCTAGGAGAGTTTCCTAAGCTAAGACCCCTCTATTAGCACAAATGGGGGACAAGGGAATAGAAAAATTCAACGGGGAAGGATTTCACACCTGGAAAACGAAATTAGGAGGATATCTTATGAAAGAATGTTTGTGGTCTGCCATCAGCACTACCTTAGAGCAACAAGCCGAACCCGATGGAGTGCACACTAGGGCATCTACACTCATAGCAAGTGCACAGAATTTGGCCAAAGACGAACAAGCATTGGGAATCATCATCACCTCCTTGCATGAAAACTACGTGCATTTCATAGATCAATGTAAGCATGCACATGATGCCTGGCATGTCCTAGAAAGTAATTTTGGAGCCACGGCCAAAAGAAGCAAAGTTAGTCTTAAAAGACAACTTTACAAGATCACCATGATTGAAGGGGAGGACATTGCTAGCCTAGTAAATAGGCTTAAGAGCATTGTCATGCAGCTCACTTACATCCAAGTCGAAGTACCAAAAGACGACAAAGTTGAGATACTATTGAGTGCACTTCCACCTTCTTATGACCACTTAGTCACAATTCTTGAAGAAAAAGAACCGGCTCCACCTTTTCAAGATGCCAGTCCAAGCAGAAGAAAGAAAGAAAAGAGGTTCATTAACCTCATCAGGAGGAGTTTTTATTGCAACATCCACAAGGGGAAGGCATTTGCCATCGACATCGACAAACGGAAGAAAGTGTTATGAATTTGATGGGACACGTAGCAAAAGACTGCTACACAAACAAACCTTGCAACAAATGTGGTAAGAAGGGACATCCTTCTTCTCGGTGCTACTCAAATGGAGGCAGTAGCAATGGAGAAAGTAGCAGCAATAGAAGTAGTAGCAGAAGTCACGAAGGGAAGAGACCTAACAAAGGATTAGCTCACATAGTAGAAGATGAAGAAGACAAAGGAAAGAGCAACATTGTTTTTTATGAAGACCCATTTTGAAGATGCAGCCTCTCTACTTGTAGGGGAGGACTTTTCCCTGTGTGGATTTTATCATCCTGTGTGGATATCACCATCCTTTGTGGATTTTTCTTGTGTGGATTTTATCATCCTGTGTGGATATCACCATCCTATGTGGATTTTGTTAGCCTGTGTGGATATCACCATCCTGTGTGGATCACGCATCTTCAGTACCTTGTCATAGTAACCTCAAGGGGAGGATTGTAAAGTGTGAGCTTTGTCCTAAAGTGTGAGTCAAGGAGAGGAGAGTGGATTTATCCCACATACTGTGGAGGAAGGCTGTAGAGCTACTTAAAGCTCATTTCATGAAGGAATAAACACAACTCTATTTTGCACTACATGCTTGTCTATGGTGAGCTTGTGCTAAGCTAATTCAATACTCAAGATTATCACTTATGAGTCCAAGCTAATTCTATCTTGGAACCTAATTCACTTGAGTTATAACCTTGCTTTACACACACACACACATACACACACACACACATTGAGGCTATGTTTCTCTTTCATCCACCATAGCTAGCACGATCCAATTCCCAACATTTCCTTCCACAAGTCATCTAGACTCTCACACTCTTTACCCATCCCCACCGATTTTTTGGGTTGGAAACCATCAAGTGTCCCATCTATTGTATTTTACACTATGCTAGGTTCCCGCTTAGACTCTGAGGCAGTCATGAGTCCCTCCTTTGTGTCTGCTTGTTTCGCTAGAGTAGGTGTGATTGGGGTTGGAGTTGGCACCTCGTGCCAACTTGCAGGTTTACTAGGTGGGTTTTCTATCAAGGATTGGGTTGTTTCAATCATCTTCCTACACATTTCCAGCCTCTATTTTTCTAGTTCCTCATATGGATAAGTCATCCATCTTTGCTCTTGGTTTTGGTTGTTTTTGAGTCTGGCTTCGTATGCTTTTAAAAGTACGTCAAGCTACTCATTTAATTTTTCTACCATTACTGATCCTCTCGATCCTGCACTGTTGGGTTCCACTATGTCCTTGGGCCCTATGGTTGCAGCAGTGTGTGAACTAGATCCTCTAATCACTCCAATCTATCCTTTGTGTGTTTTAGCTCCTCGGATAGAGCCGTTTTCTCTCGTTCCTTCCTGGCTTTCATACGAGCCTTTCTACCTTTCCAAGTGCTTCATTGATTTTTTGTTTCTACACTAGGGGCATCAGTCTTTGGATCTTCAATTATGGGTTTGTTTGTCCTTCTTTCAGTTGGTGCCCGTGTGACTACCTGAATAGGTATCATTGCTTCATTTTCTGACCCCCCACTGGATGGCACTGCTTCCAGCATGTTTAAAGTAGTTTTTGCTCCTTTGCTCGAGTTCTTAGGGCAATCAGGAATCAAGTGAGTAATTCCACACTCGGTGCAATACGCATTGACTCTAATGATTTCATTGTGAGGACAATCCCTTAGACAATGATCTCCGCCACACTTGTAGAAGGGTCCCTTAGGCTATTGAAGTGCTCCTTGAGCTCCTCTCTAGTGGTAAGCATGCCTCTGCCCACCCATGCCTCCATTAGCTATGAACAACAATGTTCATTCATCCAAGCTGTATCTTCCTTCTCCTGCAGCGTGGGTAGCTATTGGTGGTCCCGTACTTCCAAGCATGCTCCAAGGTTCTTGCCTCTTAGGTTCTTCGGGTGGATAATAGATAGGATTTGCTGCATATCCATTGGGATCTTCGTAATATTCATGCATGGGTACCAAAGTCTTCTCTTCTGGTTCGTTTATTGTCGGTGCATACCTTATGTCAACCGATCTTACTCCTGGTAGGGGTGATTGCTGCCCCAATACTGGTTCTGGTCTTTCAACTCCTACAGGTCCTGGTAGGTTACCTGCTGGATACCTAGGTATCGGTGGGATTTGAGGAGATGCTACTTAAGCTTGGGGAGCATAAGGTCACTCTCTCACATATCCGTTGTTATAACAACATTCCTCCGTCACATGGTTTGTCCATTTTTGTTCAATTGCACACCACTTTAGCTACTTAGCCTGAGGCTTGGCATACATATTAATTTTTTTTAGCACTTCTTTCACCAGCTGCTCCTGGCTTACAACTACTTCTCCTTTTTGTGATGACTTAGTGGACTTGCTTCCACTTTGTTGTGAGGATGAATCGTCATCAAGATCCTTAAATTCACCCTCCTTGTAGACCACACAATTGTCTACAAGGTAAAGAGCCTCCTTAGTTAACTCATTAAACATTGTGCTCCTCTTCATATGTAAGTCCTTTTGGATATCTGTGTTTCTCAGTCCTTGAATAAATATAAGCATAAGTCTGGACTGGGTTGGTAGTCCTTCCACAGGGCAAATCTTCACATGTCTCTTTAGTGGTAGGGATGCCTTTCACACAGATTCCCCTTCCTTCTGTTTGAATTTATGGATTTGTGAGACTATATTATGAGCTATCCCCCTTTGTGAGAATTCCTCAATAAACTCGTCAAAAACCTCCTCCATAGACTCAAAATCTCTACGCTCCACAGAATCAAACCAAGTGGCTGCATCCTCTTCTAGGGTAAGTCCAAACCCTGCAAATTGAGTAGAAAAATCCAAAACTTCTTCAGCTCTTATTACACACGTGAAGGCTGCTACATGATCCCTAGGATCTCTGTTTCCCGAGTATTTCTTGTTTACAAATCTCATCATTGGTTCTCCTCGTCCTCCTCGATATGCCTCTTCTCGCCTTCGATAGTGGGAGGGTTCCTTTCCCAGAGGTGCTCCTAAGCCATAATTTTTGACAGTTCTTGCAAGAGGTGGTTCATCTCTCCAAACTTGTTCTCTTTGTTCTCGTTCTATGGGTTGTCTTCCGGGCTCTGCCGACTCTTGAGTTTTTGGCTTACTCTCGCCTTGATAATGTGAGAGTGGTGGTTCTTGTAAATCTCTTAGCCCTTGTGTGGCTGGATAACCACCTCTGTTTAGGTCTTGTTCAGATGTTGCATTTTGTTGAAGCCATGCCTGCAATGATGGTTGGGTTGCTTGTCGGTTCTGATAGTTGAAAGTACGATGCCGGTTAGAATGTGATGTTGCATCGTATTCCTCTAAAAATGGATTTGTAGACTTGTTAGGGGTATAGGTGGACGTTGGTACTTCTTCGGGGCATATGTTGATGTTTCTGGAACTCTTGCCTTATCTACCTCCTCTAGCAGAATTTGTTTGTATTCTCGCCCGTACCTGTCAACAAAAATGATATCCTTCCCCATAGCAATTTCATAAGACTGCAAGTAAAGAACCTTGTCATTGCTTCATTCATTTGGGTAGGGTTCTTTGCATCAAAAATAAGATACTAATCCCTCGCTCTCATGCTTGTAAATTCCCACATTCTCATTATAGGTACTGACTCTGGTTATATCTTTTATCATACATAAAATGAGCTCCAGGTCGATCAATTTTAGGAGGCCGCTCTTGAGTTTCTGAGACCATTTTTCCTTTTGCCACATTATCTCCATACCTGTTATAATCCTCAGGGTTCCTAACTATCAGATAGTGGTTCCCCCTTTCATCTCGGAATCTATCTCCATCATCATACACTTGAATTATCTGCAATCTCTGAGAAGGCCGTTCCTCTATACAAATACACTTGCATCCCCAATAGTCAGAATAAACTAGGGCTCCCCGAGAGTTTGTTCCTTCTAAGAAGATTATAGTGAACTTAGCCTTGTTCAAAGGGTTTTGGGAGGTACTTCCTCCTAGCATTGGTCCTTCACCGGAGAAGCCTCTTGGGTATTGACTACCCATCATGAAGAAGGACTTTTCTGATGAAGTGTCAGTATCACTACCTTCCTCAATGATTGGGGCTAATGGATCTAGCCTTGCCTGAGTTACACTCTCCTCAGTGGATACTAAGCTACCCTGATCACATGCCACTTTTTGGTCTCTTGGAATGTGTCTTCCTGATCTTAAATTCATCAAACTTAGCAATGCAATTTATCACAAATCCAACCACTCACCTGGCAAGGGATCATTTTCTGCACAACTTCTTGCTTTCCTACTGAATATACCTGTACACAAGGTTTAATTTCGGCAATCGAATGAAAGAATTTAACCGCTAGAGGTAGTCTTAGTAATGATTGGTATAACTGGAGTGTTAATCCTAGCCACTAATGCACTCTATACACTTCTGATGTTCTTGATTAGTTCCACTAATCTTGAACTGTACACCACCTACGTGCTTGTCAGTCTAGAGGTAATGTATTAATTCTCGTCTTTGCTCCGTAAATAGGTCAAACAAAGTCCAATTTCACTTCTGTTTAGTTTGTGCAACACTTAAGTCAACTAGAACCTCCTTGTATGTCCACAGGTTAATATTGTCCTAAAAATGACCCTGTAGACATCCTATGCATAGGATGTCTTTTTGCTCTGTTTCAGATAAAATTTGCATTGTAGCTTTCCCTTGATGTGCCGAGCTCACAGTTGTTCTCACTTTTTGGTTTGGACACATATAAGCTGGTCAACTGATGAGAAATCTGTTCCAAAAGCCTAATGTCCGTTCTGATGAATTCACCAGTCAAATCAATTCCAAATTGGACCAAACTTGACTAGGAGGTTTGTCTAAGGCTATATGAGAGCTTGGTATGTCTTAATTATAATTTTGGCCTTTTCATCATGCATTAGACATCCTACGTGTAGGATGTCTTTTGCATCATATTTTAACCCAACTTGGCCCACAGCTTTTCCTTGATGTGATGATCACCCTGGTGTGTTTAGATTTGTGTTTGAATGTCAAAAGACCCCAAACTTAGCTATTCTAACCTTTTTTCCGTCAAAAATGCTAAAGTCTGCTTAAACCCCAATTTTCTCACCCAATTGAGATGAAACCTTTCACATGCACTCAATAAATCATGTAGATCATGCACATGAAGACATCCTATGGTTTTGGTCTCAAAATGATGCATTGGCACAATTTGGGTAGGATGTTTGGCAATTCCTGTCTTTTGGCCACAATTTGTCAAGATATAGTCAGTCTTCCAGTTTCCAGGGGAAAATAGGGTAAAACCTACCTTCTAAACACTCTAGTCAACTCAGATTCTCAAAACTCCTGCCAGATCACCCTGTAGACACCCTACGCGTAGGATGTCTCCTATCTTAGAATTTAATTTTTTTCTGCCAGTGGACTTTCCTATGCTCTGTAGACCTCTCAACAATAATCACAGAAACTTTTGGACTTCAATTCAGCTTCTAAACACAATTTATCATCTTTTATATTTCTTCGATGAGCCTAACAACAAATATAACATGCATGAAGTGCTCCATATCATAAATCATGATGTCCTACTTACCCTACTCCTACTCATTATGTGAGATGGTGATTTTGGTGCCTTGGTTGCTTCCTGGACTCTCACGGACTCTCAAGCTATCTTCTCACCGCATCTACCACTCCAACTCCTACTCTCCACACCACAACCTAACTCCTATCTAGCACTACCTAAGACGGACAATCCAGGCCAGCCATACGCTCCCTAGACTCCTCCTAAGACTTAGAGAGTCCACCACCCTCTGATCCTATCTAAATGTAAAATAAGACTCTGGCAAGCCAGAGAATCCCTATCCTCAAGGACTAGTCTCGGTCACCTACCTAGGGTTTTCGTCCCCGGCGGTGGCACCAATGTTGGCGGATACACCACGACCGACATCAGCACAGCGAGAACTCACCTAACAAGAATTTTTAGCTAAGGACGAAGCTTGACCCGCAGGCGCATGGAAGCAAGCATAGGGTGTCAACATACACTCGACCGACTATTGACAACTTCCTACAGAGGTCTCTACCCAATGTCTAAGTTACAGCCTACTATTGTGCACTGGAGGAGATTTCCTACAACGCTTCCATGAGCCAAATACCCATTAGACGTTCTCAAAACACTACGAAACTTGAGGGATATCCTATTAACACCAATAGGCCACTCTTTCTAAGGTCCATGACCCGAAACCCTACCCATAAACACCCCCGGGGGATTCAGTAGTAGTACTAGGAAGACGTCACGTGCGTGCACCAAAACTGCCATTTACCCCCTATATACGGGACCCTCCTTTGTAAAATCTACCTTTTTGGCTTTATAAACCCCCCCTATTGTACACTCACGTGACATCATACAATAATCCTTAGTGAAGACCCCGGGTAAACACCTAGTGCAGAATCACGTAGGATGTCTGACAGGTTTTTGCAAGTCAACAAGGTGCCTAATGTGTAGCTCTACTCAATACGAACGCGTGGATATGTTGAAATGCAAAAACAGACACCGTTTGCTTACCGAATCCCTAGAAATAGTTCGCAGGTCAATCTCGCGAAGCCGGCTGACGAGAGCAAAGCGCAACACGAACCCCGACAACCTCGAAAATGCCGAGAGCCAATGCACGCCGCAAGCCAGTCACAGTGAAGCGAACAGGGGGCACCACCTAGCTTTGAGCGGCTAGGACGCAGACACGATGATTTGAAATACCACGGACTCTCCACACACACACACACACACACACACACACACACACACACACACACACACACACACACACACACACAGAATGACAGGTGGACATCCCTCGCGGTGTGAGGGAGAATTATTTTCTTGCAATATTTACAGCAACCTTATTTCCGACGAGGTGGCAATTCATGGTGATAGGGAGATAGAGGGAGAGGTAGTGAGCCTAATTGGTGCGTTCTCTAGAGATGACTCACCGACACGAGAATCTTTCTTACATGAGTGTGTGTGCATCGACCATTGGAGTCGAGATGTAAACATAGCTTCTTTACATAGTACAAATTCCAAAGAAAATCACTACACTAAGTCCCCTCTCTTGTGATGCAAATGTTTCCAATTCCTCCCACCAAAATAATACCAAGTGCTAACCTCTGATGAACTTGCCCCCCCCCCGATAGTGACCTCTCAGTTCTTTTTTATAGGTGTTGGTTGCTTTACATTAGGGTAATCTGGTTTGATTATGGTAATCTAATCAGGGGAGACAAAGCAAGGCGATGGTCCCTGGGTGGTTGACCCTTGCTTTGTCTTGGGAAATATTATAAGGAAAACCTCTAGGTGGGCCTTTGTGACCGTGACCTAGAGAGATGAGAATTTACAAAATTGGGATTTTTTACAAGATTTGGTTTGAAACTAGAAAAAATGACGACAACCTACGGATTTTAGTGAAGAGGGCGTCGTGGATGCAATGCCGGTGAACAACGGCACCGCTAGTGCATCGGTGTAGCGCATTCATCACTTTCGGGATCATCCGAGGCATGCCTTCGGCACCTTTGCTTGTTTTGGTGTCGGTGACGTGTGCTTTAGCCGCCTCCTTTCCTTTTGTCGATGTCGTTGATGTCCTCTTTTTTTTATATATTTTCTTCTTATGTTTTTTCTTGGTGTGTGCGTATATGCATGCGCGTGTATGTGTATGTATGGATCGAGTGTGTGTGAGTGTATAGGTGTGTGGGTGTATGTGGCGAGGTGTGCGTGGAAACAGGTGGTATATATATTTAATATATACATATACATTATGTTTCTTTTTTTCAACGAGCTGACTGCAACGCGGGGAAACAGAGAGCGGGAGAGTGGGAATGAGAGAGAGAGAGAGGTTGTATGCGTGTGTATGTGTGTGTGTATACCCTGTGCTCGCATGGGCCGAGAGCGAGAGAGGAGAGGGATTAGAGAGGTCGGCCTGCGGCTATGGTGACACCGAGAGAGCGAGAGTGGGAGGGGTGTGTGTGTGAGGGTGTGTGGTGTGAATAAGAGAGAGAGAGAGAGAGAGAGAGAGAGAGAGAGAGAGAGAGAGAGAGCGGGCCCTGGTGATGGATGCTTGTGGCCTTTGGGCTTGAGCAGAGAGCACACGAGATAGAGATTCTGAGGGAGCGAGGGCTTGGATAGAGAGCGAGGGAAGGGGGCGGGGGGGGGGGGGGGGGTTGGCAACGAAGTGGGGCAAGGGTAAGGGTGTGTTGCTGACAGAGAGAGAATATTATCTTTTGCATGGTATCTCAAGAAACGAGAGGAGGGGAGAAAGTCAATGGGGTGGGGGAGAGGGAGAGGGAGTAGCGGGCCAGGGTAATGAGATGGTAAGTCTAAGTGTGTGTGTGTGTGTGTATGTGTGTGTGTGTGTGTAGATGAGAGAGAGAGAGAGAGAGAGAGAGAGAGAGACCTCGGCTTCTTGTAGGCAACGAGGGAGATAGAGAGAGGGGACGGTTGAACCCTACACCATGTCGGCCGCCAACAAGAGCTAGAAAGAGAGTGAGTTGTCAACGAGAGATGAGAGAGAGAAGGAGTGGATGAGGGAGAGAGAGTGTGTGCCAAGAAGGGAGAGAGGGGAAGAGGGAGGTGTGAGGTATGGCGGCCTGCTAGGCTGGGTTATGGACGAGTGAGGGCATGAGGGTGATAAAGCTGGCTAAGTGAGGGGGGCTGTGTGACGAGGCCATGCGAGTAAAATCTAGGGCCGTGAGGTTGACCAGGCCATTGCCGAGCCTTTCGACGGTGTCGCCAAGGCTTCGGTAGAGGAAAGATAATCTTTTTTTTTCCTTGATTTTTGAAAATCGGCTATCATTAGCCCTCCCATTTTGGCTAGAGGCATTCATGTCTATATCCCTAACTTTGATTCTTCTTCAGCTGATCTGTAGGAGCAGATATCGAGTTGCCTTCTGAACTAGCCATTCCATTTGGCCATTGGTGAGATTTCTAGGATATTCATGAATCTGCAAGAGGTCTGGGTGATAGCCTGTTCCTTGGAATAGTGTCGGTTGATTAAATGGGAAGCCCATGGTTTCTAGAACTTTGTGCTAGTGTCCTCCTGGATCCCAAGTGAAGGATTGGATAATTGTCTGCAGTGTCTGAATAATAAAATTTGCATGCCAAGTAGGACCAAATTTGTAACCACCAGTAGCGAGAGGGAAAATGATCATCTTGGCTCCTGCAAAGACAGAACTGAAAATTATGATTCCCAAGACTATGCCAAGAATCCACCATATATGGCCGCCTTGTTGGTGTGGTGAGCTCCAGTTGTCTTCAGAATCTTGCTTACTGTCGCGATTGGAAAAACCTGCAAGCATATCATGCTTCTCTTGGGTGTGCTCAAACATGTCAGCCGTCTTTTCTGATGCTGATAGTAAGCCACCTACCTTGCGGCTTAAATACAAGCGTAACCCACTTATCTCTCTCCATAGAGAGGATACACTGTTTGTAAAAAATTGCACCAAACAGTGGGAATGAGGCCTTCATTCTTGCATTCTATCAGCCTTTTGTCTATCCATGGCTCCTTAACTCTTATCTCCATGCTGATCTTACCTCTATATGTTCCAGTAGTTAACCATAACTGTAGGTCTGATGCATCCCATGCAAACACAATGCTGCGTTGTGGAGGAGTCTGGAACATCCTTAAAAGGTTTGCAACATATTGATCATCAAACTTACTCTGAACACCCTCACATAAACTGGAGGCATTATCCATCTCCAATTTTATAACACCTTTCATTAGACTAGAGGCATTACCCATCTCTAAGTCTATGACACTACACAATAAAGTCTTTCTCGGCTGCCAAGCCCTTGGAGCAATATCCAACTCCAAACCTTCAGTCATACTTACCTCTTCGTTATGGTCCTCTAGTGAAACTTCCTTGATGCAAGATTCCTTTAGCTTGCTACACTGTCCTTGGTCCATGCTGGTGCACAGGCTTCTGTTTTCAAAGCCCTCCCCTTTGCTTGATATGTTGTCCATCTTCTGCAAAACCTTGCTAGTAGGTTGGTCTTCCTCTTCTCTTGTATGCTCCATGCTCTTTGCATTCCTCTTACTCTAACGAGGCTTGATCCACACTTTACACCTTCTTACCCTTACTGTCCAATGTTGTCAATTGATTGATTTGGTGCCTATTTCATCCAGGGTTAAAGATGTACTCACATTTGTAACACAATTTTCTTGACTTACCTCCCCCATTGGGGTAGCATCTTTTGATTCTTTAACCTCTTGTTCCACTGCTTCAGTCCTTTGAACAAACTTCTCTCTTGATCCTTCTTCTATTATCTTCATCTTGACCTCTTCTGCAAGACCAATGATACTTGGTATGAGGGGGGTACCAATTGGTGGTGGGCGTAGGATGAGTGTAAGTGGTGATTGTGGCGGTGGTTGCATTGGTGGTTGTAGGAATTGAATTGGTGGGGCTAGCTGTGGTTGCACGGCTGCTGGTGGAATTTGAATAGGTGAGATTGGTTGCCTAGGCAGCGGTGGTCTTGCCCTTGGCGACGAGATCTGATTTTGTCTTCCTCCTGTATTAAAATTCTGTCTTCTTGGATGTGGGCAGTAGTACATGCCATGGTCCTCTTCCCCGCAATTATAGCAGTGGTACTCTTGGTTTTGCCTTCATTGTCCTCTCCCTTGCTCTGGATTTCTGACAGGTGCATGCCCTTGCTGCACCAGATGCACGGATAAACTCTCGAGTTGGGTGTGATGCGACTCAAGAGGTCTTTCTGCTCTTCTGATGCCTCTTGTGGTTGGGCTCTATGCACGGTTGTTGCAGTCACTGGGTTAGTCGAGCTGAGCTTGATTCCTCTTACTCGTTGACTCTTGCTTGCATGTGCAGCTTCTTGTCTTTAAGGAGGGCTACTTCCACTGCCAACTCATATGTTGCAAAAAACCTTCCCTTCACCTTCTCCGTAAGCGGCGACCATAGGCCAGCAATGAAACGGTCCTTCTTTAGGAAATTAGGTGCTCCTTCACCTTCGTCCAGTGAGGCAACCCATCTCTCCCACAAATCCACAAACTTGGACTCGTAGGTGGCATACTCTAGCAGACCTCCCTGCTTTAATTCCATCAGTACCTACCATAGCTTCTCCGAGGTTGTGCCTCCACCAAACCTCTCCACAAAGGCAGCACGTAATACATCCCATACATTTTTGGTAGGTTGGGGCAAAACATTGTACCAAGACTTGGCCTCTACTTTCATCAGTAGAGGAAAAATTCGTAGCCATGAGGCGTCGTCATCCTTGTTGGAAACCACACAAGCGATGTCAAAATCATCCAAAAAGTCGGTGGTGACGTCTTCTCCCTTCTTTCCACTGAACGTGGGGAAAGAAACACTTGCCATGGTAGTGACTCAGAAAATTACAAACTTTTTTTTTTTAATAAGGTTAATGACAGTAGCGGCTCATAGCGGCTTTTTACAGGGTTGGGTGGATATATTAAAACAGGATAAAGAATGGATCACAAAGCTAGAACAGAATAAAAATGCTCACATCAAAAGAGTGGTAGGAATCCAGAAGGGGCAAGATGATGGGACGTGGAGATCTCAGGATTTCATCAAGCATCTCGGCTCCGAATAGGAAAACAATCTTTTGCTGGTATAATATTTTCCTATCAATATACACGTTTACATGCATGTGTTGCAAGAAAGGGAAAGGAAATACTTCTGTCCTATTGTTATTATCCATGTCGGGTGTAGGGCAAGGATTTTGACCACTAGGGTTGCGTACCTCAGGTGTTGATGAGGTGACACCTTCACCACATGCTTCTACCTCTTGTAGAAATCCACGCAATCCTCCACATTAGGTTCAAAACAGACTGGGCAAGAAGAGTCTACCTCAATCGGCTTTCCATTCTGCATGCGGCGATGGTGCTTGGGTGGTCGAACTTCATTTGAACTCTCCAGGACTAGAGAGAGTGTAGGCCCACTTGTGTCCATCAAATGCTTTAGGCTTCCGGACTTAGACTTTGTGGTTGATGTAGTTGACAACTCCTCTCGGACCATTAGAGAGAAAACACTTGGTGCTACAGAAAATCTGACTGTCGTGAGAGTGCCACAGTTTTGAAAAGTAAAACTCACCGTTCTTTCTTCACTTCCTTTGTCCGCACTCATTGATAGAATGCTTTGGTTGACAGCAGTGATGGCACTTTATAGCCTTCCCACCTAATGCTCTCAATTTGTGGTTAGCAGGACCAACACGAGATAGGAATTTTATCTCTTGAATACTGACGACACAACAGCATGGAAGTAGTACTTCAATAAAGGCGGCTAGTGCCTCTTTAGTCTCCTCCTCTTTCGTCCTCCAGTTGGAGAACTCCTTCAACCATTCATCCATGATTGATGATGTACGTTGCTTTCAGCATTGTAAACTGAAGGTTCCCGAGAAGCCCTCCTCAGTGGGGGCACCAAATGATGAGCACAAAGTGCGACACGAACCCCGACGGCCTCAAAAATGCCAGGAGCCGATGCACACCGCAAGCCGGTCATAGTGAAGCGAACAGGGGGCACCACCTAGCTTTAGGCGGCTAGGACGCAGACATGGTGATTTGAAATACCACCGACTCTCCACACACACACACACACACACACACACACACACACACACACACACACACACACACACACACACACAGAATGACAGGTGATGAAAACCCTCGGAGGTGTGAGGGAGAATTATTTTCTTGCAATATTTACAACAATCTTATTTCCGACGAGGTGGCAATTCATAGTGATAGAGAGATAGAGGGAGAGGTAGTGAGCCTACTTTGTGCATTCTCTAGAGATGACTCACCGACACGAGAATCTTGCTAACATGAGTGCGTGTGCATCGACCATTGGAGTCGAGATGTAGACATAGCTTCTTTACATAGTACAAATTCCAAAGAAAATCGCTACACTAAGTCCCCTCTCTTGTGATGCAAATGTTGCCAATTCCTCCCACCAAAATACTACCAAGTGCTGACCTCTGATGAACTTCCCCCCCCCCCCCCCCCCCCCCCCAATAGTGACCTCTCAGTGCCTTTTCATAGGTGCTGGCTGCTTTGGATTAAAGTAATCTAGCTTGATTAGGGTAATCTAATCGGGGGAGACAAAGCAAGGTGGTGGGCCCTAGGTGGTTGACCCTTGCTTTGTCTTGGGAAATATTATAAGGAAAACCTCTAGGTGGGCCTTTGTGACCATCACCTAGAGAGATGAGAATTTACAAAATTGGGGATTTTTTACAAGATTTGGCTTGAAACTTGAAAAAATGACGACAAACTATGGATTTTACTGAAGAGGGAGTCGTCGATGCAATGTCGGTGAACAACCACACCGCTGGTGCATCGGTGTAGTGCATTCGTCACTTTCGGGATTGGCCGGGGCATGCCTTTGGCCCCTTTGCTTGTTTTGGTGTCGGCAATGCGTGCTTTAGTTGCCTCATTTATTTTTGTCGATGTCGTTGACGTCCTTCGGTTTTTTTTAATATTTTCTTCTTATGTTTTTTCTTGGTGTGTGCGTATATGCGTGCGCGTGTATGTGTATGTATGGATCGGGTGTGTGTGAGTGTATAGCTGTGTGGGTGTATGTGGGATCAGGTGGTATATATATTTAATATATACATATACATTATGTTTTTTGTTTTCAACGAGCTGACTGCAACGCAGCGAAACAGAGAGCGGGAGAGTGGGAATGAGAGAGAGAGAGAGAGAGAGAGAGAGAGAGAGAGAGAGAGAGAGAGAGAGAGAGAGAGAGAGGGGGGGGGGGGGGGGGGGGGGGACGGGTGCTATATGCGTGTGTGTGTGTGTGTGTGTGTGTGTGTGTGTGTGTGTGTGTGTGTGTGTGTGTGTGTGTGTGTGTGTGTGTGTGTGTGTATACCATGTGCCCGTATGGGCCGAAAGAGGAGGGATCAGAGAGTTCCGCATACGGCTATGGTGACACCGAGAGAGCGAGAGCGGGAGGGGTGTGTGTGTGAGGGTGTGTGGTGTGAATAAGAGAGAGAGAGAGAGAGAGATAGAGAGAGAGAGAGAGAGAGAGAGAGAGAGAGAGAGAGAGAGAGCCTATTCTGCACCTATATGGGCTTCAATTGGGCTGTGGGCTTGACACAGAGAGAGCGCGATATGACAAGGTGAGGGAGAGCTTTGCTTGGGTGAAGGTGAGGGTGGATAAGACAGAGAGAGAGGGAGGGAGAGAGAGAGAGAGAGAGAGAGAGAGAGAGAGAGCGGGCCCTGGTGCTGGCTAGTTGCAGCCTTTGGGCTTGAGTAGAGAGAGTGCGAGATAGAGAGTTTGAGGGAGCGAGGGCTCGGGTGGCTAGTGGCCGACTGAGAGCGAGGGAAGGGGGGGGGGGGGGGGGGGGGGAGTTGGCAACAAAGTGGGGTAAGGTTACGGGTGTGTGGGTGAGAGAGAGAGAATATTATCTTTTGCATGGTATCTCAAGAAACGAGAGGAGGGGAGAAATTCAATGGGGTTGGGGAGAGGGAGAGGGAGTAGCGGGACAGGGGAATGAGAAGGTAAGGCTAAGTGTGTGTGTGTGTGTGTGTGTGTGTGTGTGTGTGTGTGTGTGTGTGTGTGTGTATAAGAGAGAGAGAGAGAGAGAGAGAGAGACCTCGGCTTCTTGTAGGCAACAAGGGAGATAGAGAGAGAGGACAGCTGAACCCTGCACCATGTGGGCCACCGACAAGAGCTAGAAAGAGAGCGAGTTTTCAGCGAGAGATGAGAGAGAGAAGGAGTGGATGAGGGAGAGAGAGTGTGTGCCGAGAAGGGAGAGAGGGAAAGAGGGAGGTGTGAGGTATGGCGGCCTGCTAGGCTAGGGTATGGACGAGAAAGGGCATGAGGGTGATTAGGCTAGCTAAGTAAGGGGGGGCCATGTGAGGAGGCCATGCCAGTAAAAGCTAGCGCCATGAGGTTGACCAGGCCATTGCCGAGCCTTCCAACAGTGTCGCCAAGGCTTCGGGAGAGGAAAGATAATCTTTTTTTTCCTTGATTTTCAAAAATCGGCTATCAACGCGCAGTGTGGGTACTGGCGCATAGCTCTCTCTAGGGGCAACACACTGCACTTCTTCGTACTCGATTCCGACCACCAGTGTGCGCATAGCGTCAAGATAAGCTCTCACTCTCTCTTGTACACAGAATACGCTTCTCGCAGACACTTCATAGAATGAACAAAAGGGTTTTTTCATTAAGGTTAGAATTTGGTATATATACCTTCCAAATACAAAACCTCATGTTCCAAAATGAAATCCTACTTAGTCTAATGGAAAAAAATAATATACAAAATTGGAAACTTCTACAAGCCCCAAGTATTTACAAGTGAAATTACAGGTTTTCTTAATCAGGGAATGACTACATACGATTTCCTTCTTTAATCATTTCGTCAGCCTTCAGTTGAGTGTGGCCACCCGTCTTCAGCTAACAGTATTCTAATCAGCATATTGTTTATTCCAACTGGCATAACAATGTGCTAATCAGCATGCATGGTATGCTAATTAGCATTCCTTCAATTAGCATATTGTGGATTTTTTATTTTGCTAACTTCCACTCATAGCATAGTATGCTAATTAGCATGCACAGTATATAGAAAGCTGCCATCCCTTCTTGAAACCAGCATACAATATGCTTATTGGCATACATACAGAGAGTTGTTATCTCTTCTCCTTAAAACTAGAGAACCTATGCTAATTAGCATACCCATAGAATGCGGATTGGCATAAACAGTATGCTAATTAGCATACACAGGATGTAGAGACCTGTCATATCTTCTCCTTAAAACCAGCAAAGATATGCTTATTAGCATACTATTTATGCCAACTGGCAAAACCAGTATGTTTATTAGCATACATAGTATGTTAATTAGCATATCTTCAATTAGCATACAATGTATTTTTGTTTGTGCTAACTTCCACTCACAGCATAGTATGCTAATTAGACCACACAGTATACGAAAAGTTGTCATCTCTTCTCCTTAAAACCAGCAAAGGTATGCCAATTAGCATACTGTTTATGCCAACTGGCATAAACAGTATGCTAATTAGAATACACAGAGAATTGAAAGCTGCCATCTCTTCTCCTTGAAACTAGCAAAGGTATGCTAATTAGCATACACAATATACAAAAAGTTGCCATCTCTTCTTCCCTAAACCAGCAAGGGTATGCCAGCTGGCATAAACAGTATGCTAATTAGCATTCCACTCACAACATAGTATACTAATCAGCATACACAGTATACAGAAAGCTTCCATCTCTTGTTCTTGAAAACCAGCAAAGTTATGCTAATTAGCATACTGTTTATGCTAACTAGCATATATAAGTTTATTCTAATCGTCATAAACAGTATGCTAATTAGCATTAGCATACACAGTATACAGGAACCTGCCATCTCTTCTCCTTGAAAACCAGCAAAAGGTATGCTATACAATTAGAACATTTTGTATGATAACTAGCATTAATAGTACGCTAATTAGTATACCCTTTATGCTAATTAGCATACCCACAAAACACAATTAGAACACAATGAGACAAGTCATACAAATGATATTTACTGAGACCCCTCTGTGATAGACACCAAACCCATGTATACACAAAGCACACAAGAGACACAAGAGACAGAAGATGCCCAAGTTTTTGATAAAACTGCATTATCTCCAAGCAAGAAGTATATTGAAGATGCAATGATTCCAACTTAAAAGTGGAATTCCATGCTATTATAGATTGCTTCATAGCTTTTTGGGTTATTTTTGTACACCTACCGTCTCCTTGGGATGTGCTACATGGGTATTTTGATACATCATGCCAAATGTGAAAGTACGTGGATGATGGGCTGCTTGTGGTCTAGCTTGAAGGTGTATGCATCCAATTGCTCGTAATACAGACCTTGCACAACATATGAGCCTCTATCAATTGCATTGCCCCACTCATCGAGGTACCCCTTCTCCACCTTCTCCTTTGCTACAACACACTTGACCAGGTAGAAATCCACATCCTCGACGTTGGTTGAAGCATCTGGATTTATAGCAAATGTGTTGCCATCACATAGAGCGCTACTCAACAAATCATGATGACCTTCATATGTGAAGTCATTTTAGGTGGCTGCTTCATCTTCCGAATCTACCTCATCAGGTAATGGCAGTAGAGTATGATAATCCCAAGGATCCACGTGGGCTTTATTGACGCAGTGACTCCATCTTCCGTGCATACATGCATCACAGAAGCATGCCAAGTCTCTTGTTGCAAGGGAAGTTGGATCCCCAGGGTTGTGGACACAAAAAGCATACAGAGAATGAGCTCTTTCCACAATGGCACAATTCCACTTCACCTTCGTGTTCACTTCCCCCTCTTTAACCTCCTAGAACACATGGGCACATTCCCTTTCTTTTGAAGGATAGTGTGAAGGTGCTCCCTGCGACAAGTTGGCTTGGCAATAATCAACCACATCAGCTGCACACGGCAAAATAGCTCCATTAGGTTTTAGCTAGTCATGGGTCAAGGTTCTTTTCACAATTGATCCTGCACCATCATGCTCTCCCTTGCCGTGCCCTGATCCAAAGAAGAACCAACTCATCCCCATCTCTGTGAGTCCACCATATCTTACAACAAAGTAAAAAGGCCTGGCTCCATTGAACTGTGAGGCCGCACCATCAGACCACACCCAATGTTGCTTAGGAGTGACACCCTCTTGTTGTAACCAGTCACGGTGTAGCATGAAGCAGTGTTGCATGAAAAACGTGTCATGCACCTTGTCATCTGATATGAAGAAGTGGATGGTTTTGACTACCTCCCCTGCCCTGTGGTAGTATGTTATGCGTCCAAAAATGGTTACTTGACTAGAGTGCCAATGCATTGACTGAATCTCATTTTGTTCCTTGAAGGCATAATCCTTTGCAAAATCAACAACTGACACGACGACATCGTCCGAAAACCGAAGAAGGCAATCCTTAAATTGTTGTCCTTGCCATCGGGCCACATAGTTATGAGTGATAAAGAGCTCCAACTTGGTCTTCAAGAGTTGAAGAAACTCCCAGCTTTAAAAGCAAACCGACTTAGCAAGCGAAAATTTTTCTTAGGCAACACGCCGGAAAAGTAAACAAAGCTATACGAGTTTTTGGTGGTGGGGGGGAAAAAATACGAGGGACGCGGAGAGGGGAAAGGAAGAAGGGAGAAAGATACAAATTTACACGAAACGTGTTTCGCTTTCATTAGCTCATCAGTGGTGTAAACAAAAAGGAGGGGGTATACATAGTGAGGTGTGATGTGGCTCAAAAAATTGTAATGGTACCACATTTGAAGCAGGATAGGCTAACTTAAAGACAATTTATTGCTCATCTTAGGTGGGTACTTACAAAAAAGGGAGGGAAAGGTGAAGAGTTATTAGGGCATTTAAAGGAGTGGCAAAATTGTACAGGAAGGGGACTAGTCAAAAAAAAGAGGGGGATTTGACTTAGCCTAGGGAATGGGTGGAGTTTGGAAGAGTTGCATATATACATGAGGCCGAAGTTCGCTGAGGTAGAGTTTTGTCAATTACGGGTGGAATTCCTTTGGGGGGGGGGGGGTTGTGCGGGGTTGTGCGGGGTTTAGAGGGGTTGCATATACCCATGAGGCTGAAGATAGTTGAGAAAGGGTTTTGTCAATTACGGGTGGAATTTCTTTTTTTTTTGGGGGGGGGGGGGGGGGGTAGGGGTGTGGGGGTTGAGCGAAAAAAAAGCGAGGATTGAGCAGGAAAAGGTGAAGGGGATTTAGAGAGAAGGGTTCCGAGATTGGGTGCATTCATCCAACATATCAAAGGTCGAGGCAAGTGTGCGAGGTCCGCGTTGGATTTCAGTAAGATAGTGAGAGGATGGTTAATGGAATGAGATAAGTTGAGATGGCAGATTAGAGGTGAGAAAGGAATCTTGATGATGGTAGGAGAAGGTTTGGTTTTGGACAATTTTTGAAGGAGAGAGCGTCTATGATCGTAGGAAAGGTAGAGAAAGCAAGCTTTCAAAACAGGGGGAAGGGATACCCTTTTGCTCTTAGCCTAGTATAGAAGAGGTTACAAATATAGATAAAGCCCAAAAGAGATCTTTCCCTAACAATGTACCTCCTAAGCTATGAGAGAATAAAAGCAATCTTTTGGTGAGTAGGGTGCCAAGATTGCCAAGGGATATAGTTGTAGGAGTTTAGGCTTTTTTTGTGACAGTGAGTATCAAGGATCCCATAAGCTCCAAAAGAGGGTCCCTTGAAAAAATGGATGTCTAGAATAAAAGATTCTTGAGAGGAGATTGAAAGGGAAATTTTGATATGCTCTTGGAGGGGGTGTCCATACTTTTGGAGGAGTTTGCTTAAGCTAAGTGAGAACCATTCCAAATTCCAAAGGCATCATCTACAAATCTCTTGAAGTAGAGCAGGGAAGGGGAAGAGAGGAGATTCATGCCTTCTTCTAAAAAGCAAAGGAAAAGTCAAGCATACACAACCGCAAAATTTGATCCCATAGCAATGCCTTTATTTTGGTGCCAAAATTCTCCATTGAAAGAGAGATAATGGTGGTTGAGGATAAGAGAGGCTAAGGACAAGATGAAGTTGACCTTAGGGGAAGGGAAGAAACCTTGGATGGAACTTTTAAGGGAAAAGAGGCCTTCGCGGATGGGGATACTAGGGTAGAGAGATTCAACATCAAAGGTGAAGAGGATAATGTTGGGAGGAAAAGAAGTAGAAGCTAAGTCTAAAACAAGAGAATGAGAGTCTTTAAGATGTTGTGTTTTGGACAAAAGAATGGGGTATAGTTGTGCATGGAGCCACTTAGAGGCGTTCTCCAAGACGTACTCTTTGTAGGAACAAATGGGACGGCCTATGAGGATGGGTTTGTGGATCTTAGGTAAAAGGAAGAAAGGACAAGGCTTGGGGTTCTCCAGTGAGGAGGAGAGGATTAAAACTCTTTCGTTGTAGGGAAGAAGAGGATAATTGGTGACGATGGAGGAAAGGAGGGATTGCACGAAGGGTAAAAGGAGTTGTGGAGATTTTGGAGTAGGTGAGGGGGTCCATAAGGTGACGAAAAGCTTCATTATAGTACCAAGACTTAAAAAGGATAATTGGTCCTAGATTTTTATATGCCGATTTGATAATGATGTTCCAATCATTTCTTAAGGATGAGATGAAATTCATTAAAAGAGGTTTAGAGTGAAAAGGAGGAAGAGAGGATAGAAGAGGTTTTAGGAGAGAAGAGATAAGACTAAAGGTTTGGTTAAGAGTTGTGGAGGGAGAGGGAGGATTCCAAAGAGGATTTGGGATAGAAAAAGGAGAGGGAGGAAAAGAGGGTTCTTTATTATTAAAAAACATTTTAATTTGCAAAGTCCTTTCTAAGTTAGAATAAGCTTTAAGAATAGAGGAGAGGGGAGGGTGGGGGAGATGGGGGAATATAATTGAGCCCAAGGCCTACAAGCCTTTGTTCAGAGGGAGAGAGGGAACGATTAGAAAAGTTATGGAAGGAGAGGTTAGTAACCTTGTGCTCAAGAGAAAACGTGGTAATTTTGCTAAGAGTCAAAATCTTAAAGAGGTGGGGGTTAGTGAGGGGTAGCCAAAATTTACAATGTTTTCTACCTATGTAGGGGGGGTGGTAAATAAAACGTAACACACAGGGAGGAGGGGTCCAAATATGAGGAAAGAGAGGGGCTTGAGAGAAGAGCAAATGGAGCCAAGTGGTAGGGTGCTCTCTCCCTACTTTTCCCTCCTCCATTAAGTTTTTTGAAGGTTTAGGTAGGCTATACTTAGGATGCAGAGGCTTGGGTTGTGGTGTGAAAGGGTTGAGGGGGTAGAGGGGAGTTTTGAGTAGAGAGAGTAAGGGGGCGATTCTTGATGAGGAAGGAGAGGGGCAGGATTTCTTTGAAGTGGTTAAAATGGGAGGAGTGTAGGAGGGGGAAGTCATGCAAGGGTGGCCTAAAGGGGGAGAGGGCTTGGGTTTTTTAAAGGGTTGATAGGTGAAATTTACATGGGAAGTTTTATTCAAAGGGAGAGGCTTCTTGAAAGGTTGTCGAGTGTTTTGTGAAGCAACTTTTGGAGGAGAGGGCTTGTAGGAACCTGAGTGGGATTTGTTAGATCGAGGGCTTCTTTCGGGGGGGTGAGAGAAACTTTTTCATTTGGGTGGTGACCTCATGAAGCACCAATTCACCCACCGTTTGTTCCTTAGGTAGAGACTCTACTTCTTCCAAGATGGCCAATTGGAACCTCTTCCTAGCATTGTGTGCCGCTACACTTAAGGAAGAGGCTAAATGAGTTTAAGTATCTCATTTTGAAGTTGTGCATCAAATTCATTGAGGGAGGTTATCTTCCAAAGAGAGAGTTGATTCTCCCAAGTTGTGGATAGCACTATTGGGAAAGAGATGGGTGCGAGCTTTGTGGTAAGGTCCGAAAGCCTCTCCTCCACAAGATCGTCGTACTCATCAAAGGTTATTTGGAGGTTATTGACAAGTAGATCTTGGGCTTTGATGTAAGCTTTAGTGCAATCTAATTAAAACTGAATATTGAGAGTGTTAAGCTTGGCACTTAAGAGTGCTTGAGCTTGAGAGTCATCCAAGGTGAGGCAAGGAGGCTTCATACAAAGGCTATGTGGGTCTTTTTGAAAGGAGTGAAGGTTTTGCAAATGAGAAAGGTGTGATTTGGCTTTTCTAAGCTTATGATTAAGGGACTTAAACTCCACTAAGGAGAGGGAAACAATTTTATTGAATTCCGAGGGCTTTTCAATTTGGGGTAGAATGGGAGAGGGAGCAACCACAAGGGAGGAAGAGCTTGCGGAGAAAGAACCAAAAGAGGAGGGGAAGGCAAGGGGAGGACTAGTGAGGAGGCTTCCTTGAGAGGTGTTGGAGAAAATGCCACCCTGCATGGTTTGTGGAGAGTTGGATAAAATGCCACCTTGTATATTTTGTGGAGAGTAAGTAAGGCCGGGATGATGAGAGAGAGAGGGGTTAGTGATGCCGATGTTTTTTGTCACGGGAAGGGAAAGTTGATCAAGGTCCTCAAGCGGTAGGTTGGCGACAACGTTGAAGAGGGTAGGTTAATGAGGTTAGCCGCCGAGGTAAAGCCGGGAAAAGTAGATTTACCCTTAAAAAGGGTGTTGGGTTTTAAGGGAATTACAAGGGCCGGGGAAGCGGATGTGGGTGTTACAAGATTTGCGATGTGGGCCGCCATATTGGAGATAGGGGAGTCCGATGGAGCCGGAAGCGAAGGAGCCAGGTTACCCTCTATTGCCATTGGTGTAGGGTTTGATCCCAACATCGATGCCAAAGCGGGGGAAGGAGTTGCCATAAGGATTGATAAAAATGGAGGAAGGGTTCGGGAAGGGTTCAGTAGGGAGATTGCCTCACCCCGAGAGGGGAAAGGTTATCAGGGCACGGCAAGGGAGAGCATGCATTCATCACAGAAGCATGCCAAGGCTCTTATTGCAAGGGCAGTTGGATCCCCAGGGTTGTGGACACAAAAAGCGTACAGAGAACGAGTTCTTTCCACAGTGGCACAATTCCACTTCACCTCCTTGTTCACTTCCCCCTCTTTAACCTCCCAGAACACACGGGCACATTCCCTTTCTTTTGAAGGATAGTGTGAAGGTGCTCCCTGCGACAGGTTGGCTTGGCAATAATCAACAACATCAGCTGCACACCGCAAAATAACTCCATTAGGTTTTAGCTAGTCATGGGTCAAGGTTCTTTTCACAACTGCTCCTGCACCATCATGCTCTCCCTTGCCGTGTCCTGATCCAAAGAAGAACCAGCTCATCCCCATCTCTGTGAGTCCACCATATCTTGCAACAAAGTAAAAAGGCATGGCTCCCTTGAACTGTGAGGCCGCACCATCAGACCACACCCAATGTTGCTTAGGAGTGACACCCTCTTGTTGTAACCAGTCACGGTGTAGCATGAATCAGTGTTGCATGAACAACGTGTCATGCACCTTGTCATCTGATATGAAGAAGTGGATGGTTTTGACTACCTCCCCTACCCTGTGGTAGTATGTTATGTGTACAAAAATGGTTACTTGACTAGAGTGCCAATGCATTGACTGAATCTCATTTTGTTCCTTGAAGTCATAATCCTCTGCAAAATCAACAACTGACACGACGACATTGTCCGAAACCGAAGAAGGCAATCCTTAAATTGTTGTCCTTGCCATTGGGCCACATAGTTATGAGTGATAAAGAGCTCCAACTTGGTCTTCAAGAGTTAAAGAAACTCACAGCATTGCATTTCTTTGTGCGAAAGATCTTTTCTTTTGTTACTATTTCCATGCTTGTGTTGAGCTTGTACATATACAAATACTTTCACATTAATACTATCACCTGGCTTTGTTGTCTCCAAGCAGCATAATTCCAACGTATTCACTCCACATATCAAACACTCTCCCATCAGGCATTCCCTTCTATGGAAAACTGCATCTGTGGGCTTTGGATAGAGAACAGACTCCCACATATGTGTGACACCTTTGAACGTGTGATGTGACCCTTGCTAATGTTCTCACCTGGGGCACAGATAGTGCATATACATTCACAACCTATTCTATGCAGCCCAAAAGCACGAGAGCACATGTGGTTCAGTGTGTCCTTCAAAAAAGACATTTGCACATGGTATTCGCAACAGCATGTGTATCTATCGTTCAGCCGCCTACAAAAGAATGGCTTCAACATCTCAAACATTCTCATGCCAATCTTGCAATCTGGATGTTTTTCCTTGAATCTACGAAAGAACTCAACCTGCAACATCCAAACGATTAGTATTCAGATTGCTAAGTAGGACATCCAGCAATTTCATGAAAACAAATCATAGTGACAATCAACATCCTAATGTGCATGCAACAACGTATGTTAACTAGCATAAAGAGTGTTAGCTAGCATATATCTTGTGTTTACCAGGTAACTCTGTATGCTAGGTAGAGCACAAGGCATGCTAACTAGCACATACCATATGCTAACTAGCACACTCATTAGGACACCCATCATGTTGTTGAGCATACTAGGTGTTAACTAGCAGAAATTATGTTAATTAGCATACATCTTGTGCTGACACACAAGGCATGCTAACTAGCATACCCAACTCTGCTGCTAGCTCTAACTAGCATAACCCTTGTCTTAAATAGCATACCCATCATGCTAGTGAGCATACTAGTTGTTAACTAGCATAAGTGTTGTTAACTTGCATACTTTTTGTGTTGATCAACTAACTCTGTATGCTATTTAGAACTCAAGGCGTGGTAACTAGCATACTTCATATGCTACCTAGCAAACTCCATGTGCTAACTAGCATATTCACTTTCTGTTAGACAACGTACTTATCATGCAATTGATCATACTAGGTATGTAGCTAGCATACTAGGTATGTTAACTAGCATGCCAGGAATGTTAATTGACTTCATTTGGAGTGGGTGGGCTAAACATAAGATTTTCTTACCATCAGATTACAGTACGGCTCCATTTCCAGCATTGGAGCTAGTGGCAATAATGTTGGCTGCTAGTTCTCCATTTCTGTAGGTATGTGTCAGAACGAGAGAAAGAGCTCAGCTTTGGTAACTAATATCTCAGGTAGGATTCTCGGTACAAGGAACGAACGAGAGAGAGAGAGAGAGAGAGAGAGAGAGAGAGAGAGAGAGAGAGAGAGAGAGAGAGAGAGAGAGAGAGCAAGACTCAGCAAACCTCCTACTAGTTTGAGAGAGAGAGAGAGAGAGAGAGAGAGAGAGAGAGAGAGAGAGAGAGAGTCCCCACGCCGTCTTCATAAACTGAAAACAGAAGCACATGAGGAGGGAAAATAATTTTTTAATGGAAAATTTGAAAAATAAAGGACTTGCCCATCCGTTTTCAGTATATGCTAACAAGCACAAGTAATTAGCACTGTCCATGACAACATATTGAGTGACACGTTAACATGCTTCTACCCCAATGTAACTAATCAAAAAACCAGCGAGTAGCGAGTAGCGACCCTGATCTTGGGGTCACACAATATCTCCCCCTGTATGTTTGATGTCGCCTCTTTTAAAATCAGTCAATGCTGCTTTTTGCTACCTATTCTCAGAGGATATGCTCCTTAGGTTCGACGTTGCAAAAACTACCTTGCGAGCATGAGAGCAAAAACTTCCTTGAGAGCATGAGAGGTAGAAAAGAGGAGCTTAGAGGACAGGCTCTCTTCTGATGGGTTAGCTATGACAGTCCGTGTAGCACAAAGCTTCTTGAATCTCTAAATATTTAAATAGAATATTGAACGATAATTTGTACAAGAATAGACTTATCTTCATGACTTGTTGAGACCAAACATTTCCTCTTCATGGTCTTTTTGATTGTGCTCTCCAAAGCTCTGATACGATGTTGACAAGGGGTGAAGATGGAGACAAGGGATGAGAGAGAGAGAGAGAGAGAGAGAGAGAGAGAGAGAGAGAGAGAGAGAGAGCGAGACGACTCCAAATCTGCAAACCCCAAAGTACGTGTAGAGCACACACTGAGTACCCATATATAGTGGAAACTCCTAACTATATATAGCATAGATGTGGGATCTCTATATATAGCTTCAACATCCCACTCAAATAGGAGTCCCTAACTGTGGTTGTTATTGTCTTATTGCACCCTCGTCATGGTGCTTTGGTTGTCATCGTCTTATTTCATCCTTGCTGTGGTGTTGTGGTTGTTGTCATCTTATTGCACACTTGTCATCGTGGTGCTATGGTAGTTATCATCTTATTGCACCCTCGTCATCCTGGTGCTATGGTTTTTATCATCTTATTGCACCCTCGTCGTCATTGGTGCTATGGTTGTCATCAGAATTTGACAGTTGTGACTATGCAGCACTAGTGTTTCATGGTATTTGTGTGCCGGCTTATGTTTATGTGTGCACATGTATTGCATTCATGCCATATGTACCCGTGGCATCATTATTTGTTTTTCTGGTGTCTCTAGAACGGCGTCGTGAACCATCTCTAAGGACAATGTAATGTGAGTATTTCTAACATTTACATCCCGATATGTTTCTTGAGTTTCTGATGTTAACAGGATAAAAATCATATCAAGGAGCATATACGAAGGATCAAAGATGCTAAAGCTCCTACAATTAAAACCTTCAATTTGTGTTGATTAGAATGTTTATGAGCCTTCATGGCCATTGTTGTATATTACGGAGTGATGTTTCTCCTTGTGAATATATTTTGTAAATTTGAAATCTATTAATACGACAATGAATCTATATAGTGCTGTGGGTTTTTCCGTTGTACCCCCAAGGGTTTTTTCATCCACAATTAGGGACTACTATTTGAGCGGGGGTGTTGGAGCTATTTAGAGAGCCCACACCTATGCTGTTTATAGCTAGGAGTCCCCACTATATATGTGTACTGAGTGTGTGCTCTACACATACTTTGGGGTTTACAAATCTAGAGTCGTCTCTCTCTCTCTCTCTCTCTCTCTCTCTCTCTCTCTCTCTCATCTCCATCTTCATCCCTTGTCAATAGCATCTGTATAGGATGTTCCACAACTCTAAATCCTTAGCTTTGCAAAGAAAAACCATGGACCCTATCAACCATGGACCTGGTCTGGCCGTACATTTCTACTTCATGGTTGCATGCCAAAACCATTGCCCTATGCATAAGCCTGGCACATCTATGTATGGCTGCTTCATGGCCGTGGGGGCTTGGCCCTTAGTTGGGACGAGTGCCCAAAATAACCCTTTGCTCAAAAGAAAGTGTGAATTCAAGCTTTTGCTAGCCATGGCGTCTTTTGTACGCAAAGAAAACTAGCTTGTGCCGCCCTCTATCGGCCCTAATCCGCATCATCAAAGAAGTGAGAATTGTTGTACTAGGAAGGGCGCAATGTTTTGTTGCCATTTACGCCACAAAATTTTCTGGTCCACAGGCACCCTTCCACCCTGTTTCCCTTCCTCATTTCTTCTTTGTAGAGGTCGCTTTGTGCAGCCCTTCTTGGTCAAGATTCCTTCTCCATCCCTTTGCATGCATGCACCATGCATGCTTCATCGATGGAGCCCTGTTGCTTGCACCTTGCATGACACCATCTTTGGTTTCCTTTCCACAATCTCCGGCCTCTTGCCCAAGCGGCTCCTTCTTCCCTCCTCAAGGCGCGCAAGAGAGAGAGAGAGAGAGAGAGAGAGAGAGAGAGAGAGAGAGAGCTTTGAGCTCTAATACCAATGACTAGCCACAGGGAGCTAGGGCATGTACGTCTCCTCCCAACTTACACTTATATAGCCCTTGGCTATAGAAGTCCCTTGAACCCGGGGATCCACTATGTAAAAATTGCATATAACATGTGCGAACAATAGGTCTTTAAATAATCCCTTACCTGTATATTTTCAATTATTATATGTACCCCTTATGTGTGCATTTTTGTAAAAAAACTAGCCCTTATGTATAAAAAATTTCACTTTCTCAATTTAAAAACCCTTTATGTAAGTATATTTTTTTGTAAATGTACCTAATTATAAATATCTTATTTTGTTCGCACGTGCTATCTTACATATTTTCTAGTGGATGCTCGAGGCCCTTGAACTGCATGCCTAGTCTAGTGCCTTACCCCTGTGGTCCTACCGTTTCTTTGAGATCAACCAAAAAAGATTCACTTCAAAAGCTGGTGGCTATTTAAGGCACATATGCCAACTCTAGAAACGTTATGTGGCGTAGAAAAACAAAGGAACGTATCCCTATAGACCAAGGAGAGTGTTCTTCTATACAAGAGAACTTGGAATCTGTACATCGATATTTCAAATATTTGAAGAGGCTAAGAAACTTCTCAAGAGAAAATCTCAAGGTGTCAAAAAAAAATAGTGCCCGCCTCAGTTCCCAACAATGTGATTCTCCCTTTGGTCTCTCTGAGGTGAAGGACGCAATCAAATCTCGAAAGAAAGGGAAAAGTCCTGGTATGATAGCTTTTTGGCCAAGTTTTTTTTATCAATTTATCGATACACTATCACCTAGAAATGGGAAGAGTTCCTTTACTTTAAGGCCCTTATAAAATCCATTAATATGGGTATCATCAAGCTTTTTGACAAAAAGGGCGAAATATAATGTGGATACAATCTCTTTTACTTTTTTTTTAAAGGGGTATCTTGGGTGATGCCTTGGCGCTTGAAGAGTGAAAAGTTTAAGGAAATGCAAAAAGAAAGGGAAATGGGGACATGGGCGGTCGCAGAGTGGTCTCCCCTTCCCTCCTAAAGATTGGGTGGTGTAATACAAATAAATGGAAGGGAAAATTATCAAAATATTCTTAAAATTTCAAAAATTTCCAAAATACCCTTGTATCTATTTTGGTTGGATTGTTCAAGATTTTCTGGAGCTATTGTTTCATCTTCAGACATAGATTAGAAAAGAGAAAAAATATTTTATCAAAGGAAGGTTCATATTGGCTACCATTATTTCTCTATGGAAACTTGAAAGGCATAGAGTATCTAATGATACCAATCAAGATTTTCTTTTTGCCAAAATTGGTTCCGATAAAGCTTATGATAGAGTACAATGGGATTTTATAATAGAGTCATATGTGAATAGAAATCAACAAGGAAAAATAGAAGGGATACTTCTTCTTGGAGGGGATTGGACGTGCTTACAAATGTTCGTCGATGGCACCAATAGTTTAGTTCATAACGGTTTCCAATCCATCTTCGAGTTTAGGAAATGCCTAGATCTCTTTTGCATGGCTTTTGGTTTAGTAATCAACTCAAACATGGGGTCTACTCTTTTGTTAAATCCATCCTAATTGAGCTCAGAGACCAAGGATGTCAAGAAATTGCGGAAGGCATGTCTTTTTGGCTGCTAGGCATCCAAATGGGCTTTGATGTAAGCTTAAAGCAAAGGCAAATGTGGGTTCTGAATCAGTTTCAAGCTAACCTTAAAAGATGGGAAGGGTTTATGTCTAATCTCCCAAGTAGGGTCTTGGGTATTAACCTTTGTTATTTTATGTCTCATGTTGGAAGCCTCCAGGATTAGCGTTGCAACAAGTTGACAAAGTCTACAGGTTTTATTAATGGAAGGGCGATCAAGGAGGTTTAGGGATCCCAATGGATAACCTTATGGAAAAATGGATGATGAGGTCTTTTTTCTCCCCCCATTGTGATTGTGCATAATTAATCCACAGTGGTGTAAAGCAATACTTCTTCAAGCTCCCCACTAAAAAGATCTCCCATTTTTTAGTATCTTTGCTCGTTCCTTTCTTACTAGTACCGCCTACCGCCTTCGGCGGCCTTTCTCTCTCCCCCTCTCTGCGTGCAAAGGGGCTTGTTTTTGTTTTGGATGATGAGGTCTTTTTTCTCCCCCCATTGTGATTGGGCATAATTAATCCACAGTGGTGTAAAGCAATACTTCTTCAAGCTCCCCACTAAAAAGATCTCCCAATTTTGAGTATCTTTGCTCGTTCCTTTCTTACTAGTACAGTCGGCTGCCTTCGGCGGCCTCTCTCTCCACCCCTTCCGCCATATTATGTTAGTAGATTAAATGCAAAGGATTTGATTTTGTAAAAGGCTTATGGCAAGCTTGGAATACATATAAAGAAATTATCATTCTCGATATGACATGTAAATCAGATTGGGATACTGTTAAACTTGATTTTTTGTGATGGAGAGCTTTGGATATCCCCCAGCTGCAGGTCAGAGACTTCAAAAAAGCTCATAAAGTCTACAAAAAAGGGGTTCAGACGTGGTAAGACATGTGGGACAATAATATAAGTAGTTTTTTTATAAAGTAGTCGAATCTTTGTTGATTGAGCTTGAAATTTTTAGTAGCATATTTGTAAAGTGTCAGATGCTTATGCCCAATTATTTGCAAGTGTGTAAATCTCTGCAGATTGAGCTTAAAATTTTTCAGTAGTATATTCATAAAGTGTCCAATGCTTATGCCCAATTATTTGCAATTGTTGGGATGGACCAAAATTAAAATGGTTTTTTTTTGTGGTTGCTATATGTGAGGCATGTTACATGTTCCGACTTTAAAAAAAGGACTTGTTTCTTCAAAGAATTTTGGGACTATTTAAAGTCCCCCATCACGCAAATGGCTAACCAAGACCTCATTGATGGAGTCCCAGACATGAGCATTAAAAGGGGCCTCATCAAGCCTATCCTCAAGCAAGTCTATAGCTCCGATTTGAAGCATTGGCGCCCCATAACAATGATGTCACTTGCTTACAAAATTATAGCCAACACCATAGCGCTCAGGCTTTCCCCACTCCTAGATAAATTCCTCACACCTCACCAGCATGGTTTTATCAAGGCAAGGTCCATATATGATAACATTTTGGTAGCAATGGTCGGAATTGAATGTACTGCTTTCCCTAAACAAGAGGGTATCCTGCTATAGTTAGATCTAGATAAGGCCTATGAGAGGATCACCTGGTCATTCATTGAGGACGTCGTAAAGGCACTTGGTTTTGGGCCTGAATGTGTCAACTCGTTAGTACTATGTGTGCTGGTAGCCATTCGGAGCTTCTTTTCAATGAAAGGGTTGTTGGAGACCTTAAGGTTAAAAGATCCATTAAGTAAGGCCGCCCTCTTGTTGTTAAGTATGGAGCTTGATTTACCCCTTGTAATTTTTTATGGTAAAAACACACATTTGTAAGGCCCCCATTATGAGGAGAAGCCAACATGCGTGAAAAAAAATCACTCACCAAAAACCAAAATTTTCACGGCCAATCTCGAGCCCAAGCTCGAGCTTGCCTTTGTCGGAATATTCATTTTCGTCGGAATATTATGGCCAGACGACGATCGAAAAGTGGTCGAAAAATGATCCGACAGTTGGCCGATGGTCGGTGGCAGGAGGTCGGAAGTCAATGGCCGGTGGCCGGTGGCCGAATTTAAAAGAGGATTTGTCTTCTCAAGGGCGGCTACACATGGGCGGATTGGAGGGTCCGATTTGGACTTATCTACACAAGGGCGGCTACACATGGCTGCCTCTCATGAGAGAGGGAAACCCTTTTGGCCTATAAAAGTAGGCCATTTCTTCACACATTTCACAGTGTGAAGTTGATACAACAAGGTGGGTGTGAGGTGGTGAGAGTGAAGCAAGGCGGAAGCTCTATTAAGGGTATAATCCCTTTGTAACCTACTTCTACTAAAGCCATTAAGTGGCTGCTTTTGCAACCAAACATGGGAGTTGGTTGAGTTGCCTAAAGATAAGCAGGCACTTCAGAACAAATGGGTGTATAAGCTAAAGGAGGAAGAAGGTGGTAAGAAAAGGTACAAGTCTAGGCTTGGGGTAAAAGGGTTTTCTCAAAAGAAAGGTATTGACTTCAATGAAATATTTTCTCTTGTTGTAAAAATGAACTCAATTAAGCTTGTCTTAAACCTTGTGGCTGCTCATGATCTAAATCTTGGATGTGAATACGTCATTTCCTCACGGTGACTTTGAGGAGGAAATTTACAAGCTTCAACCAAAGGGATATGAAGTAAAAGGTAAGGAGAAAATGGTTTGCAAATTAAAGAAGAGCTTGTATGGTTTAAAGCAAGCATCAAGACAATGGTACTCGAAGTTCGATCGATGGATGTTGGATCATGGATTCACAAGATGCAACTCGGATCATTGCGTCTACAGGAAGAATTTGGGAGATGGGAAGTTTATCATCATAATGTTGTATGTTGATGACATGCTGATTGCAAGTGCTAACATGCAGGACATCAAAGACTTAAAAGAGGAGATGTCTAAATCTTTTTCAATGAAAGATTTAGGTGTTGCAAAGAGGATACTTGGTATGAAGATATCAAGGGACGGGATGAAAAAGACAATAAAGCTATCTCAAGAGGATTACATCAAGAAGGTACTAGAAAGGTTTGCAATGCAAAATGCAAAAACGGTTTCTACACCTTTGGTTGGTCACTTTAAACTAACCAAGGATATGTATCCAAAGACACAAGATGAGATAGCCTATATATCTAAAGTTCCATATGCTGCAGTAGTAGGTTCTCTTATGTATGCTATGGTCTGGACAAGGCCAGACATTGCACATGCAATAGGAGTTGTAAGAAGGTTCATGGACAACCCAGGTAAAGAGCACTGTTAAGCTGTGAAGTGGATACTTAGGTATCTAAAAGGGACAACAACAAATGCTTTGTATTTCGGAGGAACTGATATTTTTCTAGAAGGGTATGCTAATACAGATATGGCAGGTGACAAAGATACTCGAGGAGTACTACTGGCTATGTATTCATGGTTGGAGGCACATCAGTAAGCTGGGCTTCAAAGATGCAGAAAGTGGTCTCACTTTCTACCACTGAAGCAGAGTATGTAGCAATGACGGAGGCAAGCAAAGAAATTCTGTGGCTTCACAAATTCTTAGAAGAGCTTGGATTCAAACAAGACAATTGTGTCTTGTATAGTGATAGCCAAAGTGCTATCCATCTTGCGAAGAAATCAACCTTTCATTCAAGGACAAAGCACATTGAGGTGAGATATCACTTCATACGCACTCTTTTGGAAGAGGGACAACTAAAGCTAGGAAAGGTGCATACAAGTGAAAATCCTGTAGACATGTTTACAAAGGTGGTCAACAAGGAGAAGTTGAGCTTTTGCTCATCTTCAATCGGCATTCAAGGATAAGAATTCATAATGAAAAGTAGTCATAGGTTTGGTTTGGAGACCAGTCTCCAAGTGGGAGATTGTTAAGTATGGAGTCTGATTTACCCCTTGTAATTTTTTGTGGTAGAAACGCACATTCGTAAGGCCCCCATTATGAGGAGAAGCCATCCTACGGGAAGAAAAATCACTTGCCGAAAATCAAAATTTTCACAACCAACAGTCTCGAGCCCAAGCTTAAGCTTGGCTTTGTCGGAATATTTCTTTTCGCCGAAATATTATGGCTGGACGGCGATCGGAAAGTGGTCAAAAAACGACCAGTCGGTTGGCAGGTGGTCGATAGTCAATGGCCGGTGGCCGGAGGTTAGAAGTCAATGGCCGGTGGCCGAATTCAAAAGCGGATTTATCTTCTCAAGACCGGCCACACATGGGCGGATTGGAGGGTCCGAATTGGACTTATCTACACAAGGGCGACTACACATGGCTACCTATCATGAGAGAGGGCAACCCTTTTGGCCTATAAAAGGAGGCCATTTCTACACACATTTCACAGTGTGAAGTTGATGCAACAAGGTGGGTGTGAGGTGGTGAGAGTGAAGCAAGGCGGGAGCTCTATTAAGGGTATAACCCCTTTGTAACCTGCTTTTTGTTTGAAGTACTAAATCCATTAACTGGCTGCTTTCCCGTGGATGTAGCCCATATAGGGTGAGCCACGTATATTGTATGTACTCTCTTTGTGTCTACTCTAAAATCTCTTGTGTGTCAAAATTATCTCTCTCCATCAAGTAATCTACTCAATTATCTACTTAGCTACGTCATATTTCCTAACACGTGTCCCTCTATTATTTGTCATTGGATCCCATCCTCTAGTAACACTACTCGAAGATAGCACTGCTAGAGGGGAAATTCAAGGATTGACTCTTCCCAAAAATTGACTCTTCCTAAAAACGACCATTTGTTGGCTAAGCTCTTTGTGGATGACTCCCTTCTTTTCCTTAAAGCGTGCTGTCAAGTCATCAAACAGTCTCTAGAAATTGTGCAAACATATGCCCCTGCCTTAGAATATAAGTGCAACATAGAAAAGTCAAGATTGATCTCTCTCTCTCTCTCTCTGAGAGCGACGCATTTGATCCATGTTTGTGGATCGGGGAGATTGTGTCAAATGGGAAGATCTTCCGGCACTTGGGAGCCCCTTTAGGGGTGGATATCACCCACAAAAAAATATTTCTTTGGGTTATGGAGAAAGTAAGGACCAAGATGCAAAGGTGGGAGTATGTACTTCTCTCCTTCCCGAGTAGAAATAAAGTCATCAACTCCTTTATGCTCTTGTACATAGCCTTCAATTGTTTGCATCTTAAGCTAGCCAAATGCAACTGGAAAGAGTTCTTGAAACCTATGAAGAGATTCCTATGGAAAAAAAGCTTTAAAGACTCTACGCCTTGGCAGCGGGCTAGTTGGGAGACAATTGCGAGACTAGTGGAGCAAAGCGGTCTAGGGACTCTTAACCCTAGCATCCATGTGGAGGCCCAATGTGTTAAGTTTGTGGTGACAATAACTAAGAAAGACCAGGCCTGGGCCATTATGGCTAGGGCTATGATGAAAAATCTAAGTTATGCTCGAAGGTGGTTTGTGGAAAGGGTTGGAAGTACACGATAAGCTTTTTGCTCCTCATTCTTAAACTTGGTGGTTTGACATGCGAGATCTTTTGAAATGCAACAAGGCAATAGAGTCTTTAAAGTGGGGAGAGTTGGCAAGGTACTTCCACAACTCCATGACTCATCATTGGTACCCTTCGCTCTCTAAGGCTATAATCGGCCAGCTTTAGGACTACAACAGTTTTTACTGGAAAAGAACAGACCAACTGGCTAGTCAGTTTAACCTCAACAAGACGGAAAGCTTGCTAATCAGCAGAGCCTTGGAACAACTAAACGGGTGGCATTTACCAGATTGTGATTCTAGATTTGAGTGGAAAGGCTGGTAGTGGCCGAAGAACAGACAATTTTTGAAGCCACAAACCAAGGGAGTGTACTTCTCACTTATGTATTGGAAGAATTGGTTCTCTTCATCACTCAACAAATTATGGGGCAAGCAATGGTGAGAGTCAAGGTGGGAAACAATTTCGAAAAAATATGGCACGTGCATTGGTCGCATAGAATGAAGGTCTTTGTTTGGAAGGTGTTGTGGGGAGCCTTGCCGCATGAAGGTTCTCACTAGGGGAATTGGTCCGGATTGCTGCCCGCAATGCAAATCTGCTAGTGAATTAGACCTCTCTCATCTTTTCAATGAATGCCCAGCAGTTAGTGGCTTGATAGGAAAAATTTGCAAATGGGTTCAAAAAATTAGAAAATTGGTTTCTACAAGAATAATCTCTTCTTGGGAGGGAAAGTATGTAGAAATCAAGCACTTCTTATCATAACACAAGTAGTGATATTTTTCTACTTTAAACATGTATGGAGGGCAATTAGGAATTACTGCATCTTTGAGAACACCATTATAACAACTAAATTCTCAGAGATAATCCAAGAAAATAGGGGGCGATTATCGACATTGGGAAGCAAACAAGATCTGATGAATGGAACAAGACCTTCAATACTGTTTTGACTAACATGCTTAGGTGAAGAGGTGGACTCCTTCCTTTCCTTGGGGTGGCTCCCCTATCAGCCAATGTAGTTATGTCCCGTTATACTTGTCATGGCTGGTCGCGAGCATGAAAGGAAATTATATATTTTTTTGGTTGTGTTAATATAATGGGAAAATTACCAAAATGCCCCTCTAATTTGTGGAAATTCCCAAAACACCCCTCAAATTTCAAAAATTCCCAAAGTACCCCCATAGTTTGTCATAAATTCCCAAAATGCCCTTCAAATTTTTCAAAAGTCCCAAAATACCCCTGGTTGTGAGAGTAAATTTCTCCAAAAACAAATTTTTTTTGTAGCTTTTCATAAGAAGAGTGATTGTCTACCATACAAGATGCTAAAACTAAAATTTGAGTTGGTTATGTAGGCTTTGGAGATGAATTTTTCATTATTTTTAGACATAATTGCCTTTTTTTTGGGAGGTAAATTGCTAAAAATTACATGCTAAGCACTTAAAAAGCGATCTCAATTTCAAACAAGAGTAAAGATTAGAAAATCTTGAAGATCCAACGAAAATAGATACAGGGGTATTTTGGGAATTTTTGAAATTTGAGGGGTATATTGGGAATTTCCACAAATTAGAGGGGTATTTTGGTAATTATCCCTAATATAATCCACTCATAACTGTGAGTTTTGCCAAAAAGAAACAAAAGACGGGGGGGACTTGTAATGGGAAGCTTAAGTGACAAATTACAAGAGACTGAGGATGCATGCTATGGCGGGCTTAAATTGCAGAGCTTGATTTGATCGCCTTTAGCGGATTACCATGTTGCAAGAATTGTAGTAATCAGTGCTCCGTATTTGCATCTGGATTCACTTCTGCGCCACCAACGTACAGGCTTCGTGAGTGTGCATAGGCGGGACACCAAACCAGCAAACACCATTACCAACCTGCAAGTAACAATCCAGGAGCTCTGATTGTAAGACAGATATCAAAGACAGGAGCATGGCTGTTGGTACCACCCACATTCAGGGCTTTGCATAAATGAACAGGACAGCAGATGGAGTCTTTGACGATTACTCGCAAGGATGATGACCATTGTCAATACCTCCGGTGGTCATGATGATATTGCTCTAGTTGCCCTGCTCAAGGATTGTTCTAAACAGAAGGACCTCTTGAGAGGCATAAAACTACATGCTGACATCCTCAAATGCAGTCTGGTGAATAAAAATGTTTTCATCGGCAATACCTTAATTTTTATGTATGCCAAATGTGGTGCACTTGCTAAAGCGCAGCAGGTGTTTGACGAGCTTCCTATCCACACATTAGTGTCTTGGACAGCATTACTTGTAGGATTTTCCCAATATGGGTATGGCGAGAAGGCCCTCCTAACCTTAGAATGTATGCAGCAGAAGGGTTTCTCTCCAGATGCGTCGACGTTTGCGTGCACTTTGAAAGCCTGTGCAAGCATAACAGCAGCTGAAAAGGGCCTTCATGTACATGCTGAGAGCATAAGACATGGATTCTTGGAAAACAATCCTGTGCTTGGAAGCGCCCTTGTGGATATGTACGCGAAATGCGGGGCGCTTGCGAAGGCACAGCAAGTCTTTGATGAGCTTATGTCGTTGAGGAGTGTAGTGTCGTGGAATGCATTGATCACAGGTTACTGCCAGCATGGACATGGAGAGGATGCTCTTAGGTGCTTTGAACGGATGAATGATGACGGCTATTTGCCCGATGGATTGACCTTTTCATGTGTCCTCAAAGCTTGTGGCATCATACGAGCAGCTGACAAGGGAAAAGAAATTCATACGGAGATTGCTCGGAAGGGTCTCTTGGAAGGCGATACCATACTTGGTAATGCATTGGTGGATATGTATGCAAAGTGTGGGGAAATCTCTAAGGGACAAGAAGTTTTCGACAGACTTATAGTTAGGAACATAGTTGCGTGGACTAGTTTAATCATTGGCTATTGTCAATGCAGATATGAAAGTGAAGCACTCGCTTGTTTTGAGAGGATGAAAAGTGAGGGCCTCTCTCCAGATGGGGTGACCTTGGCTACCATTCTTCAAGCTTGTGGCAACCTGGGAGCAGCTGCTTTGGGTGAAGAAATACATGGGGAGATTATACGAAACGGATTTTTGGATAACGTGATTGGAAACATGCTGGTGGATATGTATGCGAGATGTGGTGCGCTTGTGAGAGCTCGGCAAGTTTTCGACAAGCTGCTTGTTCATGATGTAGTTTCCTGGAATGTGTTAATAGCACGATATTGTGAACATGGAAAGGGACAAGAGGCACTGTCTTGCTTTGATCAGTTGATGCAACAAGAGGAAGTCTCTCCAGATGCCATAACTTTTGCTTGTATTTTGAGAGCTTGTATCAGTGTAGGAGCCGTCGAAAAGGCGCAAATGATGTATGAGATAATGAGCACAAGATATGGAATTGTCCCCTCTGTAGAGCACCACAGCTGCATGGTGGATCTTTTTGGAAGAGCAGGGCATTTTGGAAAGGCATTGGCAATCATGAAAAAGACCTCAATTTCTGATCATCTTCCAGCTTGGTTTGCTTTTCTGGGCTCTTGTTTAAAATGGGGAAATGTGAAGCTTGGAAGGCTGGCCTTTGAGAATGTGATGCAACTAGATTCGAAGTCTGCTTCTGCTTATGTATGTATGAGCAAACTTTATGCAACTGCTCGCATGCAAGAGCATGCAGACGAGCATGAAACTTTGTGGATGGGAATAAAAGCATGACATTGAGAATATGCTCTCATTACCGTCTCTCACTTGAGTCCAAGCTGTTTTATATAAAACAAGCATTGGGCACCGTTGAGGATGATCTGCCAGCCACCTATGAAACCGTCATGCTCTATCTCATACCCAAGTGCTGGCCCCAAGCATGTTGACCATTGTTAGGAAAATTGCGGTCTAGCTAGGAACCTGCGAAACCTCTAGTTGTGAGAGATCGTGATGAGAGTCACAAACACCGGTGCAAAAGTGTTCATAGTGTTCACCAACCCTGTTTTTAAAATTGGTCCAAAGTCTTAAGAGTATCTGTGAGGGAAATCACAAACCCTCTTCCCAAGTGGGCTTGGATCTGTTTTTGTGAGCGAGTTTGTGATGAAAAGATCAGGGACTCACCACCAAAATTACTCAAAAAGAGCAACATAAAACACTTAAAAGTTCAGCCATGAAAGTTTAAGTCACATAAAAGGACATTACCCTTTTCATGGAAGCTTGTAGCCTACTCAGTTATAGCTTGACATTGTTGACAGGAAATCACAATCTTCCTCCTTCAAATTTAAGCGTTCTCATTTGGAAAGCCGCACACCATTTTGAAGAAGAAAAACCCTAATTTAAGGAGAAGAGGCTGTGTTGCATTATACATTCATTGAGTAGCCATGAAGTAAATCCAAAAAAAGGAAAAAAATACAATTTTCTCAGCCATAAGCAAGTAGCTCCCTTGCTTACCAGCTTGTCCAAAATGTTGATGTATCCATTTTTACTAGAAATGGCTATTTGGACCATTTTTAGTCCAAAAATGACTTTTTTAGCATTAAGAATCCATAACGTGCTTTTTTTTCCCCCTATTTTTGTGAAAAACTTTCATTGAGCTCAAATTGCATGTTGGACAAAGGTTTTCCACTTGTCATGATCTCTCGACACACGTATGATGGTCGCACATGCTAGTTCCCAGTTTTGGCAATTTTTATCTTCATCGAGGATTTGTAGTTGAATCGAGAATGCCACCATGAAACATTTGACATGTGTGAATTATTAAACCAAATAGGCATGTTATTAAGTGAAAAAAAATGCAATGGCTCTATATCGAGGGCCACGCCATCCAGATAGGTATGCACACAACAACAGTCGTAGTAGTCACTTTCACATTTATCACAACATGTACATTGTTTTTGCTACAGACGGGAGTGCGGAAGGCCTGCAAAATACGTAAAATAACACAATACAGTCAAAAAAGCGATAGATCTGTATACCTGATGCATCCACGAGCACATAATTGACGATATACGCGGATAGAGAGAGATAGAGAGCGGGAGAGAGTGAAAGAACGTGTGTAGGCGCACCTCCTAGAGCGGAGTGCTACGCCGACACGGCAAGAGAGGAGGGAGGAGAGAAGAGAAGAAGACACAAGCACTGGGTGAAATCTCCCCCCGTGCAAGAGTGACCATTTCCCTCTTGCACGTATTTAATTTATAGATTCTTGAATGGTCAAAGTGAGTACAAACTGGCCGGCCGGTCATAAATGGCCAAAGCTCATAAAAGAGCACTTGAATAATCAATTATAAAATATAATATCCTTTCGAGATCCTTTCACATAACCCTTAACCTTTTCCACCTGTCAGCTGCATTAAACAATAAAATATCAATTCCATAACATACCTCTCCGTTGGAAAGCAACTATCCTCAATTGCGAAGATAAAAATCTGCAAACAATACTTGTCAAAAACAATGGTTAGAAATATGTATCAAATAGTAAAAAATCCATAAAATTAGACAACATTGCTTATGCCTGCCGTCATCCACATAGTACCTATTCTAGTGTCCCATACCACTAGAATAAGCAGTATATGTCATACCCTGATGAATCAGGATATCATTGGTCACACTCATCACCAATCTTATATTGTCAAGTCTCATCACATGAACACTGCCGTGATAAAATCATTAAATATCAAATCCCAATCCAATTCCAATTCTGCAATATAAGTCCAAATCCAAATCACTTTCAGTTACAGTGGTGGCCAGCCAATGTAGCATGATTTTGTGATCGGTGTTGCCTAAACCGACGAATCTACACACAACGTGCTGCTTAAATCGGCGAATCTGTATTGAATATTGTTTAAAAATCATGAATATTCTATTTTATCAATGTGCTGCCTAAATCGGCGAATCTGCACCAAGATGAGTATCTACACACTGCCTAAATCAGTGAATCTGTGTGTATGTGACCAATGGACTAGGTTAAGCATAAAAGTAAAAAATAAATGACCTGTTTGATATGAAATTGGAATAGAGTGGAATGTGGAAGCATGTATCACATCTTATTGATTATTGCATACCAACTGAGCTCATGTAAGTAGTGGTATGACAAATCATCTCAAGAAAGAGTTCAATCAAAGAAAGTAGAACTCATGACATTAGAAATAATGGATTTTGCAACATAATGTAAACAAGTAAGAGAGCATCTGAAAAAAATAAAATAAAAAATTGCGTGCTGCAAAGGTGTTGATGTATCTATAGGTGGTGAGAATATTTGCAAAAAGACTCACTTAAAAGAAATCAAATAGAATAAATATTAATTTATCAAACCACTATTAAACTAGAGGATTCGCGCATAAGGAGATGTGGTGAAGGGTGGGAAATTTGGAGGGATCAAGGTAAGAGAGGAGATGGGATAGGTACTTGTGTTGAATTAGATAATATTACTTTGAGGTCTAAAGATACACAGATAGATCTTACTTATCAAGAATAATTGAAATGATGTTTCAAGAGGGGTATTATCAGAATGCATTAAGAAATGACATACCTGGAGCTTGATTTGAGAACATTGTATTTAGATTTTATCTGCAAAACTTGTCTAAAAAAAGACAAAGCACTAAAAACGACTTATGGAATTGATATTTTATTGTTTAATGCAGCTGACAGGTGGACAAGGCTAAGGGTTATGTGAAAGGATCTCGAAAGGATATTATATATTATAATTTATTATTCAAGTGCTCTTTTATGAGCTTTGGCCATTTATGACCGGCCGGCCAGTTTGTACTCACTTTGACCATTCAAGAATCTATAAATTAAATACGTGCAAGAGGGAAATGGTCACTCTTGCACGGGGGGAGATTGCACCCAGTGCTTGTGTCTTCTTCTCTTGTCTCCTCCCTCCTCTCTCGCCGTGTCGGCGTAGCACTCTGCTCTAGGAGGTGCGCCTACACACGTTCTTTCACTCTCTCCCGCTCTCTATCTCTCTCTGTCCGCGTATATCGTCGATTATGTGCTCGTGGATGCGTCAGGTATACAGATCTATCGCTTTATTGTCTGTAGTGTGTTATTTTACGTATTTTGCAGGCCTTCCGCACTCCCGTCTGTAGCAAAGAGAGAATGGAAGAGCGGCAGTTTGAGATGAGAGATAGAGGGAGAAAAAAGGAGGCACATTGTGTGCGCATTTCTCATTTGTGAATATCTGTAGGTTTACGCGAGTGTGTGCCTGTGTGTTTGAGTAAATTCATGCAGATCTTTTGGCTAACTCGCGTTGTTCTGCTGCTTATTCTACTCACCATGCAGCCCATCACAAGCGAACTCCAGTAATAGGGACCGCCCCTAGTCGGGTAACATCGTTGAAGGAAGCCTCGACCTTTGCACGCCCCATTCCAGTGGTACGGATTTAGCAGTTACCTTCCTTAATTATTCATGATCTGCCACAATCCATTGGTGTATGCGCCATGGACAATTCAGATGGTATCCAACAAATTGTTGGAACTAAGCACTTATTCGAACTGAAAGTAAAGTTGAAAGATCCATCATTTTTTTAGTCTTCTATAATCTATTAATTAATATCCCTTGCCTTAGGGCAATACAAAGGAATTTCATGTAATTCCTTCTTTGTCATCTCTGGCTTCTTACCGCTTTTATGTACATGGTTCTACTAGTTTAAAATTATCTTAATAACTATACATAATCTTCTACCTTTAAATTTCTCTTATTCCATCACGTTACAGGCAATTGGTTGCATGCATTACATCTGGTAAATTATGATGCTCTTAACTATAATCAGGATCGTAATTAAACTATCCTTCATAAAATCTAGTTAAGCCATTGATAAACGTGGTCTTGCTTAACTAAGCCACAAAACTACCAAATTAAGAAGAAAAATAAACAATCAATTTGATAAACAACATTGTTGCCAGCAAAAGTGCAAAAATAAATAAACTTAGCTCTAAGGTATGATCGTTATCAAGATTGTCTTTGATATCGCCAAGAATATTTTGCTGGCTCTGATACCACTGCTACAGACAGCAGCGCGGAAGGCCTGCAAAATACGTAAAATAACACACTACAGACAATAAAGTGATAGATCTGTATACCTGACATATCCACGAGCACATAATCGACAATATACGCGGACAGAGAGATAAAGAACGGGAGAGAGTGAAAGAACGTGTGTAGGCGCACCTCCTAGAGCGGAGTGCTACGCCGACACAGCGAGAGACGAGGGAGGAGAGAAGAGAAGAAGACACAAGCAGTGGGTGCAATCTCCCCCCGTGCAAGAGTGACCATTTCCCCCTTGCACGTATTTAATTTATAGATTCTTGAATGGTCAAAATGAGTACAAACTGGTCGACCGGTCATAAATGGCCAAAGCTCATAAAAGAGCACTTGAATAATAAATTATAAAATATAATATCCTTTCGAGATCTTTTCACATAACCCTTAGCCTTTTCCACCTATTAGCTGCATTAAACAATAAAATATCAATTCCATAACAGTTTCCTTTATTACCATACATTAAAAAGTATGAAAAATGAAGTGAACACTTTTATTTCACATTGTGAATATGCACGACACAAAATCAACCCCCTTTAAACCTGCATATCCTCCATTATGTGCCACAAAAGTCTTTGTTAGGCATCAAAACTCATGGTCAGACACTATATCTTCACTTTCATCCACACTTTTCACACTTCAGATCCATCATCTTCTTCAATTGATTGTGTATTAAATGAATCATCATCCCCTCTTCTTTTGAACAATTCAATCGTTTTCTCTGTAATGGGAAATATATTTTTTGTCCCATCCAGCTCCCACAAAGCGTAATTTCCGTTTTCACATTAGGAAAAGTTTGGACTCAAAAATGGGCCTTGTAAGAATTGTTGATGTGGCATAGCTTTCAAAAAGTGGGGATCGGTAAATTTTTTTGCAAATAAGATCCAAACTTGTCGGAGGTTGGATATTTAGAATCTACTCTTCAAATGCTATCTATTGATATATAGCATGCATGTATCAGACATTGCCTTCATGTAGATATAGAAAAAGCTGATTTTAGATTACCGTAACGGTAACAAAACCTGGCTGATTGAAAAAAAATGGCATAACTTTCATAGAAGTCATCCAAAATTTTCGGACCTTGGCTCTTTAGAATCCATTTTTCAAGAACTTTCCAATGATAGTTCATATCATGGGGTTCTAAGCAATATTCAGAGGGGTCTACCGGGTTGCTTTCTTTTGTACAACTTGATGATGTGGCACTCTTAAAAGGCCCAAAAATGAGTTCAAAATTTTCCTAATGTATACATGCTTAACAACATAAGGACCAAACCATCTCTTTGCAAGCTTCCTTATCGTAGAGTTTCATTTTTCAAAGCTACTATCATATACCAACACTCAATCACCTTCCTCAATAGCTTTTTAGTTGAGCCTATGTCTTTTATGAAATCTGTGTTGTTTTTTTTAGCTTTGCATCCTTCAATCAAGCTTTGCAAGCTCAATGTCTTCATGTTAATTTTCAGTTGCCTTTGTGCAATGCAAGAAGGTTTTCTCTACTCATTCTATCTTCCTATGGCAATACACTTCATGTAAGAACCACATTTTTAATTGGCATCTCAGGTTTTTCACCATATACCAATTAAAGAGACATATAGGTAGTGACTGAATTTTGTGTGGTATGGTTAGCCCATAATGAAAAAGACAATAACCTTGGCCACTCTCCAAGTTTACCTTCACAAGCCTTAATCAAAACTTTAATTATTGGAGGATTCTCTTTTTCACTCTTGCCATTGCCCTCTAGGTTATAAGCACAAACTAAGGTTAGTTTGATGCCCATCCCAAAAACGAACTTCCTTGCTTCCTCAGCATCCAATTTTCCTCTATCTGCATTTATCTTCCCCATACATCCATAGTGGCAAATCACAATTTCAAGAAGGAATTTACATATGGCTTCCATATTCTCAGTCCTCAATTGACAACCTTCATCTTGAACAAACAAATCCTCTCTTGAAAGCACCAAAGAACTAATTTGTCAAAGTCCCAAAGGGATTGTGACCGAGTCCACAATCCATTTATAATGTATGGCCAATGGATAAGTAGAGTGCAACCCATTACAATGTGGTACATCTGTATACATTTGGCATGTCACACAAGCCTCCACAAACTCTCTTACATCCTTCTACATGCCTTTCCATTGCCACCAATAACTTTCTTTTACTTTGGCAAATGTTGGTCATACACCTCAATGTTCTGCCCATAAAATATCATGAAACTTGTTGATAATCTTCAATCATTAGAAAAAATATGAACCCTCTAGGGCCCCTTTGGGATTAAGGTTAATTAGAGGTCAACCAATGAGAATAGGGTGGTGGACATACTCTATGCCCTCAAAAAAGTAGGGGGACAAAGTAGTCGTACACTTCTTAATGGCCTCTTACCTAGTGAGAAGGTGGTCGGGGGACCCACTTGTGGAACCTCCAAGTTTTCCTCCTTTTTGGCCAGTTTTGAAAAAACCCCAAATATTTGAAAATTTCAAAATTTAAAAAAAATCAAATCTTATCTTATTAAAACACCCCAAAGCTTATTTTGTGACCTAAAAGCATTTTTTGACCTCCAAATGTCAAAACATGCACCCAAAAACCATAAAATTCAAAAATGTAAAAAAATTTTGAAACATCATTTTCTACTATCCAAAGCCTTCCCAAAACTAGTTCCAAAATTTATATTTTGAAAAATCATTTTCTACTATCCATACCTAAAATTATCCATGGAGTATCCATACTACTATCCACTCCATACTTAATAAGGAAGATACTATCCATACAAGTTAGTAAATTTTCTCCATACCCAAAATTTTATACTAACTACGCCACTCCATACTTAATAAGGAAGATACTTCCATCATTTTGGGTATGGATCATGGAAAATTTTGAAACATCATTTTCTACTATCCATACCTAAAAATTGATTTTCTCTCTCTAGAACCCCTTTTCCAAGCCCTTTTTCATTATTATGATTTACCATGATTTTTCAGTCATATTTTCATCCACATTGGTGGAGGAGCAGTCACTTCATAGCCTCTCCGACCCATTCAATGCTATACATGCGAATATTGCAGGAACAAATTTTGCACACCTTTACCCAGCCAAAATGGTTCAAAGAAGTTTCTTCAATTCGCACTCCTATATTGTACCTACTTCTACAGGAGGGTATGAAAAGCTTGAACCACCCATACAAGTATCTTCCTTATTAAGTATGGAGTGGCCACAACCATATTTATGGTTGGTAATATCTTTTAAGAAAAAGATGGTAATAGATGTCCAAAAATCCTTGAATTATTCTAAAGCTTTTAGATCTATGGGGTTGAGTTGGTGTTTTCCTATTCACTGCTTTGGACTAGGGTTTTGTGGAGGGCATGCACAATGGAGATAGGTATCGTTGTCAAGTTGGAGTATCAGGTATTGGGATGCACTATTTAAAATCCCGGACCTCCTTGTACATACGATTTCACTACGATCGTTGGATGTGCAAGCTTGGAGTTTGGAGTCTCTTACAGTGTGTATATGATGCTATTGCAAGCTTTGACATTATAGTGAGGATGCCCAATGGTGCTTTGGAAGCTCTCCAAGTGAACAAGCATTGGACTCTCAACAATGTGCAATAATATTTGGCCATTATGGATTTTGAGGACCTTCAACAAACTCAATTTCGTCTACAAGGTCACAAGGTGAGAATCCTTCCACCAAATTTTCACTTCATCAACATTTAACAATCATTGTCTACTGAGTGTTGAGAATGCATACAGATTGGAAATAGAATGAAAGAAAAAATGAAGGTCCAGGATGATTGGGGCAAGGATGGAACTATGTTATCGTTGTTATAGCTTAGTAACTCTTGCATTGTTCAAAACAATCCACTCTAAAATCAATTTTCTTTGATTCAAAAATTTTTAGACTTCGAATATAATTTTTTATTCTACAATAGTGGTCTTGTGTACAACTTATTTCAATACCATTTTTAGTTATTATTGAAATCTATCCGTCACAATGAGACGAAAGTTCCTTTTCTTATAAAACTGCCTTTTTTAAAAGTTTTTTTGAAACAAGTGCCTTCTTTAAAAAAAGGCACCATTATAAAAGGGGAGACCCGCATAACTCATTCAAGCTTTCACTTTTGTAACCCTTGAACTCTTCCACTTTCTCTCTACACCTTGGACTAGATATGAATGCCTCCACAACCTCTGCATCTGCACCCACTTCCACCCCTTTGTCATGCTTCACCCTTTTCCTCGAGGAAACCAACTATAAGGGAAAGTTGGATATTCAAACCTTCTTCACTCATCTCCCCGACCTTGACGCCAGAACTGTCCTCCACACGGACACATTCACAGTGATTTCAACATCCATGGAGAAGCACATCATAAAATATGCCGTATCTATCCCCCACATGCAGGGATGTGAGTGCCTTGCGTTCGCTTGCGCTACATCCACAAAGGTGACCGCTCATTTTTCAAGCGATTGACATGGTTCCAAGAAATTATCACCGATGCAGCAGGACATTTCTTGGACGAGCAGGCCCTAGGGGGGTGCCAGTGCGCTGAAGAAGTGCAAATTGGGGGTGGGGTATCTTTCTCAGCTGGCTACATTCATCTTTCTTGTCTATGAGAAACCCAATTTGGAGGATTTGCGCCTTTCACACCTACAGGTTCGATCCATCATCAAGGATGCCAAGGAGCAAGAGGGTGTCCCCATGAACCCTACAACGAAAGGCTAGGAACTTCGGCTCGAGTGTCCTAGTGGGCTTGAGGAAGTGGTTAAAATAGCCATTGTTTTGTCTGGCACTAGTGACACTCCAGATGATGCACCAGTGATGGATGACGCTATCCCCAAAGTAGAAATCAGTCACTTTTCGTCAATGGTAGTGGATGGGGAGGAGTATCTCTTTTTGCATGACTTGGAGAAAGAATTTGGTCTGCACATGGATGAGCACATGAGCGTGCTATATGCCATCGCCAATTTCTAGACAGTACACCAAATGCCCTTGAAAGCAATCTCCTGCCACACAATGACTTTGTTACCGACACTATTGCACTTGTGTCTGCAGAGGTCCAAGCAGCAGAGTAGTTGCACATGATCGAGGAAGATTTCTAAGCCACACAAGCCAAGATTGTGGTGGCAAGTGTGCCTATTCCAATGAAGAACCCCCCTGTGGTGAGCCAAATACCGTGGACGCAATGAAGTCATGCATCGACTTGGATGCCAAGGGTAATAGAGAGGAGTAGGAAAAGGAGCAGAAGGTAAACTCTACCCTACTTTCAAGTTTGTTTGTACTAACCTTAATTATCTTTTTCTTACCCTTGTTTGTTTTATGATAGGACGTCTTGGAGATTGATGCATTTGCAAGGACGGGTGGCAAGCGCTAGGCCTTTGGAACATAGTCTTCCCTCCACATTACATAGGAAACCCCCCCTAGCGATGTTTCCATTGTACACAACGACTTTACTCCCCAAGGCCATTTCATGACATGATCATTGTCTGAGCAAGGTTTTGTGTTTATGCACCATTGTCCAAACTACGCATGTTGATCACTGTATGCACATCATTTGGCACTAGCTTCCATGGCAAGGTGCTTGCCCATATAGAAATACATGCTTCTATTGGCTCAACTAACCCTCATGCGATAGCAGACTCCCTCCTGGTTGGGGAGGTGTCTTACGCACAAGAGAGACGCCAAAAAAAGGATAAGAAAATTATGGGCTCCTCAAATGAATGATGTTAATTTCTACCTGCTCAAAAGTATTAATGAAATATATGGAGTTGCTTCTTTGTCTTGCACATTCTTTTCAATGTCATCTCTCTATCTTGTAAATTCTTGAATATTGTGTTGTGATTAAGAAATTGGGATCCTTTTTCACTTGCGTAACAACTCATTGTAAGTGGTGCCGCTGGTGTAGTCAAATTCGATTAACCATAGAAGATGACACAGTGAGGTGCAGATGGTCTAGCATGTGCATGGCAAAGAGCTGGAGCATATATAGGACCCCTTGAATAGGATTGGAGTTAGTCATGCTACTATTCATGGAATAAAGTTGGTTGTTTGAGAGCGCCTATGTGTGACTTTGAGGATTACAGATGTATGGCAACATGTAGGCTTTGCACATACCTCAAACATCCTCTCCTTCTCACGACCAGATCCTAGAGTGGGAAGTGTGAATCTATCCAAGATAGATCGCTTCTATGCTAGTGACCACATTTGTGGTATGGTGGCTCAGTTGGCATACTCGCAAGGGCCACCTTTTCAGATCATGTACAATTGATTCTCATAGTGGCAGAGAGACAGAGGAGTGGTAGTGTCATGCTTCAATCCTAGATAGCATTTTGTTGGATACAGAGCTCAGAGTGCAGGTTGTGACATTGTGGAAAGATAGCTTGGCCATGCAAGGGATCCTTGATTTTTCCTTTCATTGACAGGCATCCTAGTGGACACAAGGTGGGGATAGGGTCCCTAGAGACTGTTTTGGAATATTGGGTCCCCACCACACACACTCTAGTGCTAGGCAGCTTAGGAGGACTGATGCATCCCTTGTGAATGAGCACGGGGATATGTACAAAGTTGCTACTGACTTCTATCAAGAGTTTCTTTCAATTGAACCATAGAGAGAGCATTGAGAGTCATGCAGCGAACAGGTGTGGGCACAGGGGCCACGTTTAGTCACAGGTGCCATTACAACCTAAGGAGCTTTGCGAGGCCCTTGGAGCACTTCCCACGGGTAGCTACCTAGGAGAGAATGGTTTGAATCCTAGTTTTTTTAGAGTACTGGGATGTGGTTGGCTTTGAAATTTTTAGTGCTTACTAGCACATTCTACACACTAGCAAGATGCCTAACAACATGAGTGAGGGATTGATATATCTTATCCCTAAGGAGGGTGGCTACTTGGATGAGATCCAATAGTGGCAACCCATCACCATTCTAAAATAAGCCTATAAAATCCCTACTAAGGCTTTGAGTAAGATAATTCAAACACTTCTAGAGAGTCTTACCCATGAGACACCGACTGGTTTTGTCAAGGAGTGTAGTATCCTTGACAACATCTTCACCTTCCGGGAGGCATTGGTGTAGCCAAAGTGTGTTAACCCTAGCGGAGGACACATGCAATGATGATTATGCTTATAGATGCATGGTGGATGGGCTAGAGTAGGTAGGAAGCGCTTGGGTAGGCAAGTGGCAGCGATGATGTATGTTCTATGTGGGTGTATAGGCCAAAAGACCTCTAGAGAGGGCCTAACAAAGTGGCAGGGGAATGTGTTGGTGGCGGCGGTTGAGACTATCAAGAGAGAAAGGCATGATGATGTGACAAAGCCGACCTAGCAATGATTCATATGCGCCTCCGTGGGCCATATTTTTTAGGAGTGAGGGAGAGCATTGACAGCACCAAGAGTAGCAAGCGTCCTTTCATGCGTCATGCAAGACAAAAAAAGCCATGTTGTAGCTAAAAGAGAAGGATGTAAACGCCCTAAGCGGGCCAATTTTCTGCAATTTTGGGGGTGGTTATTTTGGGAGCGAAGGGAGGCTTCTTTGAGAGACCTCGGAGAGGAGCTTGCGGGCAGTTATTTTAGAGCATGAGAGGAGTTCTTGGTAAGGAGATTTAGCTGGATTTCTTTGGTGCCAACAAAGGTAGCAACAAGAGGGTTTTTCTTGCCTCTCTCGTGGAGTAGAGCCACACAACCGCAAAGCCAAATTTGCCCTAGTTTTTTTGCTCTTGTCGTGTTTGTGACGATGAAGCCGGGTTGTAGAAGCAACTTTCAAGGTTGTTGTAGCAAGTGTTTTTTTCCATAATTGAAGCAAACCGTATCAGATTTTGGTTCCGTTTCTTCCCCCTTTCCCCCCTTCTTCTCTTTGCTATGTTCCAATCATCTGGTGCCAGTGCTTGAGATGTGCGTGCCTCCTCAGGCCTATGTGTGCATGAGAGAGAAAGAGAGAGAGACGTGTGTGTTGCACCACGGTTGTAAACAACCAAAAATTAGTGTGGTCTTCTATTGATTGTGTAAGTTTTGAAGGTGGACTCTAATGGATTGGGGTGTAGTTATTATCCTGGGCTATAGAGAGGCAGACTGTTTGGGTTTTGAGTGTGCTCCATTTTCCCCTATCCATCTTCAAGTGCCCCCATTAAGGACCATCTCATTGCTCCAATTTGAAGGCAAAGTTGTGGTTTTGGAGTAGATGAAGCACATATTTGAAGAGTAAGTGCTACAAAAGATGGCTTGGGTAGGTTTTCCTATTTTTCTCTGATGGTTGAAGATGCAAAAATATGGTTGGAAGACTGCGTTCTATTTGTGCTAGAAAATAGGCTGACAAGAGAAGATGGTGCGATACAAATTTTTCCGCTGCTGGTTCGTGGAAGTGCAAAATGGTGGTCTCATGGTCTACCTGACAAAAAAAAAAGATGGGTTTCAAATCTCTTGAAGTGGCTTTTCAACGTCAATGCATGCCAACAATGCAGATGCATGAGGTGAAGAGAAGTTGGATGGTCTAAAAGAATGGCTAAGTGGAGATTTTTAGGCATTCACATGGGAATTTGAAGCCCTTTGGAAACAACTAATGGAGGTAACTAATACCCAAAGTGATTATTTTCTCAAATTAAGCACGTTTTTTGATTGCTTGAATGAGGACATCAGGGAGATGAGGTGGATGGGCTTGTGATGTATGGTGAGGTGGTGGAGATCGCAAGAGGACAGACCAAGAAGATAGTGAGGAAGTGGCAGGCCTGTCAAGGGTTGTCAAACGCTGTGGTGCACTGGGGGTTGATCCAAAGGTAGTGCAAGAATAACCCAGGGTACAATCACAAATCAAGAAAGAGAAGTAGTGCAAAATCAAGGTAAAGCTATTCAGTCTCCGTTGAAGAATGATAAAGATAAGAGGGTACAATTTGTAAATGAAGTCAAGACAATAAAGCTGGAGGAGATTATGGAACTTGAGATAGAAGATGCCGTTGAGCCAAGTGAGTGTAGCTCTACATATGTAGATACAAGCAAGGAAACAGAGTTAACCCAGTCCAAGTATGAAGAGTTTGATTTTTTGCATGTGCATGGAGATATGGTGGATATATGTGAAGATCTGAGAGTGGTGCAAGCCAAAATATTTGATGAGAATCCAACGGAGGAGTCTATACCCACCGATGAGGACCAAGATTATGCAGTGTGGGGAGAATCTCTCTCTACTTTGATAGATCATGATGCAGCGATAGAAGAAGTGATCAAAGAACATGCCGTTGAAGATGATAGGCAGGTGGAGCAGATCAACCTTGAGGATTTGGTTGTTGAAGTGGAAGGGCTTGGTGATGTTGCCATCAAGTGTGTTGCTAGAAAGGGAAAAATATGAAATCAAAGGAGGTGCATTAGGAGGGAATGGGGTCTAAGGGGGCCTCTTTATTTGCCATGGGATTAAAAAGGAGACTATGGAAGGGGAAAACGGGTGGATGCCATGTGGAATGAAATGGTGGGTATGGCAGGGCCTAAAAGTAAGTGGTCAAATTTGTACTGTTTTATAAAATACAAAGAGAAAATCTCTTATAAATTCAAAAAAAAAACTTTTCTCTAAATAGTTGGTAAAAACCAATCCTTTCTCTCTTTAGTGACTGTCAGTTTCTGCCCCCATCTCTCCTAAAAAGGGGTCCCTCCAAAAACGTGTTGATCATTCCCTCCCTCTCTCTCTACTGTACCATCTCTCACTTCACTTCACTTCACCTTGCAAGAGTTGCTTCTCTTTCCTTCCTTTCAGTTTTCCCTCCCAAAAGCTCCGGAGCAGAAGTTTGAACCTCCTTTCCCTCCTCAAGCTTACTGCATTCTCCTCAAGCTTGCTGGATTCTTCTCAAGTTGAAGTTCTCCATTTCTCCATTAGCCTCACTAAACACCTCTACCTAATGCTGAAGATTTGCTGCATATCCTTATGCTAGATCATCCCTCTTTCTTTCCTCAATAGGTTTCCTGCTTCTTCTCCATTGTGCTCTCTAGAGAGGATCTACTTTCCTCTCAAGCTTTGCAACATTATCTTCTCTATTAAGCCAACAAGCAGGTGGAGCAGTATACCAGTAATTGGCATCCATCGTTTTTGTGTACCATCAAGAATCTTGCTCTATACAGCTGAGAACATCATTGGATGTGCAATCTCTAATCATAAGTGTTTGTCTACAGGCTATGCTACTATTCCCCATGGCATCATCAGGTACTCGATGACCTAGGAGTGTCATTGACTCCATTTCATGCAGCAATGTAAAAGACAACAGTGGACGTTGGGTGATGATGGAGTTCAAATGATTGATGTGGGTGACAATGCAGCCCTGCTCAAGAGGTGCACACAAGGTCTCAAGGAGGCATATGGCTTCTTGAGCACACCATTGGAAGGGAAGGATCATGGAGTTCAAATAAATCCGTGACGGCAAGCGTCTTGCAAAGGTGCAACATGTGTATGCTGCTTCACAACTGAAGCTAGAGACAACAGTGACTCCATCGAGGTTCCCTACAAACTGTGATTTCACTCCTCTGTCAAGTTTTTAGATTGTATATTTTGTATTTCTGTGGGCTGTATATATTGCTTTGATATCTATAAGGCTTTCATTGCTTGTTCATGTTTGCAGATGTATTCCCATCCGATTTTGTAGAGTGGAGCCAATAGAGTCCTTCATAGGAACTTTTGAGGTCATCCACGTTGACCTTGGAAAGCTGCTCTATGCTGGTTGTCCATCTGTAGAGCTTGTCTCATGGGACATTTTTTTTATAACCATACTTATTTAACGGCTAGGAAAACTGGGTATGGTAATCTTTCTCCAGTTTATCCACTAACCTTGTAGAGTATGGAATGGCCTAAGCCTGATAGTGCATTGATCATAGCAATTAAAAGGAGAATTGAGACGAATGTGCATTCAGCAATGAAGTGCACCTATGGTTCCCATAAAGCTTCCCTAACTTGGTTTATGTCCCTTCATATGTTTGTGTTTATCTTTCGGCTGTAGAGTGTTCACAGGACACCAACAATGTGGATTTGCAAAGGGGAAAGTGCGATCAATGGTTTCCTTGCAATTGGATGGGAGACTAATGTGGTCAACCACCACAGAGATAAAATCAAGTGCTCTGTAGTTGCTGAGAATGTGGCGTGCAGATACCATATTGCAAAGCAAAGCTTGTCAATTGTCTTTCCCTACAGAAGATGGAAGCTGACGAAGGGAGAATGGGAGGCACTAGACTCTGATGTTGCTCCTAGAGAATTAATTGATCTGCAAATATGAATCCACGACAATGCAATCCATGACATCTCCATGAATAACGATTGGAATCTCAGTCACCTTCACGCTTATCTTAATCTTAGATATACCTTGCCCAATCAATATGTTTTTGTAATCAATGAAAAGGTTGTTCGTTCCGGAAAAGAGAAGAGCTTTTGGTGTGAAAACATTGGTTTTTTGCGGTGATATATTAATGTAAAAGCTTGTAACAGAAGCAATTTTGCTCCCATTAATATATATGGAATTTTAAATCTCTTTTTCATTTTTAATTTGTGCAAGATTTTGTTTGAAATATGCAAGTTTTGTAGTTTGGAGCGTGAATATTTTCAATGTTAATGTCTTTCAATGCTTGTCGCGTGATTTTGTTTATAATTATTGTTTAAGTTAATTTTGACGTTAATTTAAAGTGCTTTTAAAAAGTGACATTGAGTATAAAAGTGACTTTCTAGGTTTTAAACTTCATTTCTCACATTGACAAAACATAAGCTCTAAGATCTCTTCGCATGTTCTTTGCGAACAGACCAATGGCAACATCTTCTGATGCATTTCTCACACAATTACAGAAGATAGGACTTGCAGATCATGCACATGAACTAGTCAGTGTGTTTGAGGGGACGATTGACATGCATGCCACTGGTAACCTTCATGTAGAAGTATTCCAAATCTTTCTTGACTACATGATGGAGAACATGGACAAATATGCAATAGTCTTTGAGGAATCCAACATGGCGTGGTTGCCAGTGGATTTTCTCAAACACCTCTATGCGGCCAACAAAAACTTTTGTTATTGCTTGCTGAGGTTTATAAAAGGGCTTACTGAGCGGGACTATAGGACAAAGGATGAGGATGACCTCATAGACCTAGGCATGGGGTGCATAGGCACCCAATTCATCTCTTGACCGGACATGGTTCTGGTATTGCTTGTGCTTGAGGGGATGGAGAAGGGAAAATCAAAGAAAAGGATGACCAGAAACCTCCTATAACCATTGTGGAGGAATCAAAGAATTTATTGAAGAGGTTGATGAGGAGGCTGAAGCATCTATGGCACTTGTCCTCCTGCAAGATCCCAGCTTTACTAGGGAGGAAGATGGGATGATAGAGGGAGACGAGGTGTTGGAGGAAGTCCCTGACCTCCAAATTCTCACTTTGGATGTAGTGCTGGTGGATGGTTGTCACTTTTATTGTTCCTTGATGATATTGCAAAGACACTAGGACTCAAAGAAGATGAGTCGCTCTCAATGCTCACTATCTATGTGGGCATGAAAGATCCCAGTGGAAATCAAGAGAAGGTCAACTTTCAAATTGACTTTGAAGAACAAGGTCTCCTACCAAGCCTCTCATTTCTCCCTAGTGAAAAAGAATAGAATTTGGTACAAACCATGGCAAATACACTTATGGAAATCAAATCATGTGCCTCATTTTATGAAAGTCTCTCGAAAAGCACTTTTCTTCCACACAAACCACTGATCATTATGGGTGGAGATGATTTCTCTAACATTGACCTTACAAGGAAAACTCTTGAAGAGATGGATGAGGAAATTGAGGTAACCACTTTTTAACTTTATTGATAGTCTATTGTATCCTATAGCAAGTGTTGAAGTTTTTTAAAATGTTTGCAGCCCGCATACCATGTTGATAAGTTTGCAATGCGCACTGGAGGTTCGCGAAACGTTCCTATGGGTAGAGATATCTCCCCATCGTACTACCTTGGCCATCTGGGGCCATATGTTCTTTGAGTTGCACACACAGAGTTCTGCAAGCATGGTTCTGTGGAGCTGCTCAAGTGCAAGGCATTAAGTGCCATCCTTTCTGAAGATTCCCTTAACCTTAATGCTCATAAGTGTATCTTGGTGGACCGAGAGGCGGCATTGTATGCCTTTACAGAAAAGCACCCTCGGTCAGTCCTCTCCCATTGTGCCTTAAGCCTAGGTCAAGGGGTGACAAACCCAAAGGATATTCTCAAAACCTTTGTTGTCAAGTCTGCCATTCACCCTATACCAAAAGATGTAATTTGCAAGAAAGCCAACCAGCCATGATGTAATATCCAGAGCAATATACAATAATTTTATCTTTTGTATTTTTTTTGTCATTTCTTGTACTTTTTTGTTCTATTGCACATATTGGCCAATAAATATTTTTCTTCAACGCGTTTACGCCTCCTTGACCATCCAAGCACTCGTCTGACGTGGGACGCCTACCGATGAATCTTTAGTGAAACGGAGCCGTTTCGGCTGCGTACGGCAAGGTTAAAACTGCCCCAATGCGCGCCATGGCGCACATCGAATTTGTTTTCCCATTTTGCAGCACTGGTCATTGCCATGCATTTTGGTGGTCCCACGGCCTTCGTACGCACCCAAAACGGCTCTGTTTCGTTGGTAGGCGTCCCACGTCAGACGGGTGCCTGGATGGTCGAGGAGGTGAAATCTAACTACTTGATTAATTCAAATACTTCAACAATAGAAAGTACACAATCAACTATTAGAGTTACACCGAATGGTAGAAAATCAAATCTTTCATACTATATCAAAAGATTACAAATCTCATAAACAGAGGTTACATGGGGAAATTAATTCTTATGGAGGCATCCTTCATTCCTCAGATTGAGCGTTAGAGCTAGATCTGTATTTTTTAGAGTAACGCGCTTTGCATGCACCATACAAGATAAACCATCTTGGAACAACTGCACCAAAATGTACTCGATGGCATTCTGTAAAGCCAAAAGAGCCACACGCTGGGTACATGTAACATGATTTGAATATTCGTCCATTATTTCTCTTACCACCCGAGAGAAAGATGTCTTTGGTATTATTGGCTCGGTGCTCTTTTGATATTTTCGGATCTCACATAGAGCAACTGTGCCAGGCTTCCATCATCGTTTCTTCTAAGCTGTTGGCGATGGTGGAGGAGCCGCTTGTCTAGCCCATTGGGGAGGGTCATTTTTGTACTTTTTCCTCTTCTCTTCTTGGTCTTGTTGCTCTTTAGGTGTGAGCTTGTCCTTTTTATTTTTCGCACATTGTTTTTCTGTCTTAGGAATTTTTGAAGGTCTGGAGCTCCCAGCCTTTGCTTGCTGGGCGGCCTGAGCTCTATCCTCTTCCGCTTTCTTCTCGGCCTCTACTATTGCTTGTAAATTAGCCAAGTGAGTTCTGTCAGCCTCGGCTCTTTGCCATTCTTCTTACTCTCTCTGCCTTCTTTCTTCGTCATGCAATCTCTGTGGTTTTCTTTCTGTTGCCTCTTTATTTTCTAACTCTCTCATTCTCTTCCTCCTCTTGGCATCTCGTGCTATTGGAACAGGATCACCTGGTATTACTTTGATCACCCTTTGTTTGATCCTTGGGAGGGAATTTCCGTGGCGTAGTTGCGGTTGCTTGAGCTTCAGATGCAGCCGTTGCTTGAGCTTCAGGTGTTTCCGTTGCTTGATCTCCAGTTGCTATTGTTGATTGAGCTCCAGGTCTTGTTTCTTGGGATGTTCTGTTAAGAGATACAAATGTTCCGAACTCCGGCAAAGGTGTGAAATTTGTATGCTGTAGTGGCTAGAGGTCACCAAAAATCTGCCGCATGCTGTTCTGATCCTCTATAGTCAAAGGTTGGGGGAGTGGTTGGGTGTTTGGAGCTGGTTCTTGTGGTTGAGGCTGTGGATTTGAAGCAGTGGATTCTGTATGAGGTGTTGGTTGCAGATTTTTAGTGTTGTCCATGGCAGTGGTGTCATGGTTGTGCGGGGTGGTGTGCTCTTGTGTATCGTCCATGTTGTGCAAGATATGAGTGCATGTACGTTTGGGGTTAAGAGGATATTCTAAAATGTGCAAACAAGAAATGAACTTTAAGCTGTGAGTTTTGACTTATATAGTACTTCAACTTTAATGATTGTCGCCTTTACAAATCACTTTGCATGACCATACATATTTACAATAGAAATGGTTAGTGTCAAAAGAAAATTAAATTTCCACCCAATGCTTGCCATCATGCTGCCTTGTTTCCAACCAGCATCGGAATCGATCTTTCGCACTCGAAGCATGATATGATTGTGATCACCTCAAGCTAACCACTTTTTCTATTCTGCATTTCAAACTTCTTTGCTCTCTTGTATTTTTTCTCTCTCTCCTTGCTAAAACTCTGTATAACAAATTGAACATCTTGCGAAAGACATTTCTCTTTTTTCTTCCACCTCCATGTCGTGTATTTTTAAAATACACTGCTTTTGCTTGATAGCGTGAGTGCTCCATTCCTTGCCTGATCCAAATGGCTAATGAATCATAAGTGTCGAGAAAAAATGCACTATGTGCAAAAAGAATGTTCTTTAAAAAAAACTTTAGTTTGGCATACAGATGTATTTCCATTGAAAATATCAAATGTTCAACATGCCATGTAATGTGTTACGTGTGTCTCCCCCCAAACATCCATCATTTGTGCTGTAAAACTATTGATTACAAACTTTAGGGTGGATATCTCATCATCAGTTAGCTTTGCCTTTTTGAGACGAAAAATATCATTAGTAGACTGCCACACACGAGCACGATTAATTCCTAGGGCTGCTTCATTACCTTTGTAGGTGGTAATGTCACACACCTTTTTCCATAACCGAAACTCATTGGGACTTTGGGAGTCTGAATAGTTTGAAATAAATGTCTAGCTTTATACCACCCATACATACTTTATTAGGGCGATCTTGTGTACTTCCACACACCTTATTGTCCTTTGATAGCTCAACTGCACCCCCATGTAGGCCAACGCTCGATAGAATAGATTCGAGTTCTTGTATACACTCTTCTCTTATTTTTGTAGGCTCCATATTCCAAGCGTAATTAATATGGAGCATAAGGAACTTGTGAAGAATTCATAAACGGGCATGAAGGGTGCACACATGCACATTTATCAATGGTATTGGAAGAATAGGACCCCAATTCGGATCATCCATGTTTCGATTAGAGGAAACTTGCTGGTCACAACTGAGGATACCTTAAAACCATTGTTGTAGTGCTTTATCCACTGCTTGTGTAGTGAGTACACCTTTTGTAGAGTTGACTTTAACTTTGCCTCCCTTACCCTTACCACCTTTTGACTTGCTTGGCTTTGCACCCTTGCCCTCAGTTCCCATTGAGGCTTTACTGTGGTAGCAATAAATGCATGGAAAGAGGATCATTGCACCTTGCTTGCACCTGAACATACACTTGAGTGTTTCATGTCTCCTATCACCACTCAACTTGGAACGTTCCAAGACCTAAAACATGCAATCTCTGTCCTTCTTGCTGTTGTCAAATGAAATCAACGATGGCTATGTGATTGAAATACCATTTCAGAGTCTCATGTGTCTCACGTGGGAGATAAAAAATTGCCAGCCACCAAATATTTTTCTATGACTGAACACCTAAACAAGTGTTTCCCTTCTCATTGGCATTTAGCTCCACATTGACACACACCAAGGCCTTGCTCATCAACATACCACTTACCCTTTTGAGCCGTTTACCTTTAACAACTTGGCACTCATCAAGCTTCATAACAAATATCACTTTCCCATCACACTATTCTTGTGTCAACCCATAAATCTTATCATTGACTCTTGGAGCTTCAACAAGTCAATATACACATTATTGAACTCGTTGTAGCGAAAGAATTTGTTTTCTTCCAATGGCATGTCATCCTCCACATACTGAAATCTTCCAACAAGATTGCAACAGCATTATTGGTGCTCTTTTTTGCAACACTGACACTGTAAGGTGTTGGAAAAAACCAAAACAAAACTTTTGTCTAGTGATCGAGTGTGACACTTCTATATAAATCTTCATAGGCCTTGAAAATTATTCTTGCAATGTCACACACCTCCATCATCTCTTGAGACGATACAATGCTCTTTAGCTCACTAAAATACTTCTTCCGCAAAACATTAGCAATGCCAGTGTTGGATGGATAATCTAGTAGCTCAACCAACTCCTTTGGGTTGATGATATGTTGCAGCAGAGCACGTCCAATTGTTTGAGCATTGGGATCAATTCCCATCATCATTCGAGCCAAGTTTCTGCATATTGAATTACAATTACACCAACCTGCAGAACATGTAGGAAATTAGATCTTGAATCAATATTCTTATTGAGTTTGACAAACACGTTTCTTTTGAGCTCCACCACTTGAGGATAGCAAGGACATCGCTTGTCTCTTGCGCTTACAAATGTGGTAGCCGAGGCCGGGGAATGTGTGTGAGATGATCGATCATCGATGCGTATTCCATGAAGTGTGTTGTAGTTGAACATAGCTGTCTAGTCGACGCTCCTACTCTTTTTTTGTTGCTGTACTTTTTCATTGAGATTTTCCATCTCATCGTTCAATTGATTCATCTTCTTGTTGGCTTCCTCTCTAACTTGCTGTAGATCTTTCACAGACTTCTCTTGCAGTGATGAGTAGGCAGCCAAGAGATGTTTACTTGCTTCCCTTTCATTGAGAAAAGCTGAATACAATCTCCAGCAGTAGCCAAACAGCTCGTCTCTTCCATCTTCAATAAAACGCAGAAGCTCAATGACATTACAAAAGGGTAGTGGTGCATTAGTCATTGGATCACCTGAGTAAATGTGGCCATCAACCCATAAGTTGATTGCCTTGCACCCCCCAATGATTCTCATAGATAATATACAACCTTGGGATTCAATGTGCCAAGTCGCACAATAGCGTACTCTTGCTCCAAATCAATGTTTAATTGATATCGTTTTGCCCTATTAGTAATGTCTTGCAATGGAGGGTGATGTTTGTTAGCTAATCAAGAAAAATACAGAGAGAATGTGTAATGGTGACTGCCTCAAGCAGGGAAAGCTGGCTATGGAGGGAAAAAGCGGAAGGTACTCAGAGATAGTAGAAAATGATTATGTTGTGGAGGGAAGAAAGAGAGAGAGTGTAGCTCAATCTCATTTGAATTCAGAATATTGATCATGAAGCTTTAGCGAGAGAAATGCAGCTGCACACAGAGGTAATGGAGTTATTTATTTCTCTCACCTGAAGCTGGAGTGGGAGAAGCATGAGAGAGAGAGAGAGAGAGAGAGAGAGGGAGGGAGGGAGTGGGAGACAGAGATAAAGACATAAAGAGAGAGAGAGAAAGAGTAGATCTGCAGCCTTGGAGGATCTACACTTTTTGTCAGATGTAGGCAGCATATAATGTCCTCTTGATGATTGGAAGGTGGAAGTGAAAAGAGAGAAAAGGGGGAAAGAATTGGCTTACATTTTAGAGAGATAATGCAGTAAGAGAATATGCAAATTTTTTTTTTTTGGCAGGGGGCTGAAAGTGCTTCTTTTAATGAGAACTAAGCGAGAGAGAGTGTTTTATATGCTAGAGAGAGAGGAGAGAGATGGTAAAAAGACATTTTAAAATTCAGTTACCCACCTTTCTTTTGTGTTAAAATAGCCTATTTTCAAAATACAAAATATACAAATGGTATTTTTAAAAATCTTGGCATAGGCCTTTTTGCCCTCTCTTTTAGGCTTGGTCAAACTTGGCTTAAGCTTTAAACATTTCCTTAAACTACCAAATAAAGAGGCAATCCTATAACCCATTCCCTTCCTAATGGAGATTCTAGTGTAGCAGACATGTCATATGGAGAATGAAAGAGATATCGAGAGTAGATCCAAGCTATAAAAAGAGGTATGTAATTCATGGTTGAGGTGTATGCTTGTAAGTGCAACAATGAAGTATGTTATCTGTCGGCGGATACAGAGCTTCCTTGAGAGGAGCTCCACTTTACATGGTTGGGAGGGAGGATCAACAGATGATGTGGTTGTGGAGTCAGATGCATTGGTTGGTTCAAATGATATGCTTGCAGGGTCAAGTGTGTTGATGAGGCGGATAGATCTGCAAAGAGATGCTCAAGTGCTTTAGGAATATTGTTTGCATGGATGGCTACGATCATGGTTGAAACACTATTTGAAGGTGCTATAGCTAGATGGCAGAGAGCAGTGCCAAGTTTTTAATCCAGGTGGAAGCTTTTTGACACATGTGGTGGGGAAACCCACTTGAGGTTTGCCAGCAAAAAAAAATATGTAGAGCCTTGTACATGTGGTAGTGGTGTTTTCGGTTTGCTAATAGTGTTTGCCAAGTTTTTGCAGTTAGTAGAAGATTAAAGAATTTTTTTGGTTGAACATGAATGTTCAACAAGGGGATTGGGCAATGATGGTGCAACCAGAGTGTGTTGACCCTAGCAGAGGGCACATGCAATGATGTGTATGATTTTAAATGCATGACAGAGGACTAGAGTAGGTGGGAAGAGCCTACGTAGGCAAGTGCAAGCGCTCATGTATGTTCTATGTGGTTTTATAGGCCAAAAAGTCTCTTAAGAGGGAATGACATGGCAATGGTGTTGGTGGTGGTGGTTGAGAATGCTGAGTGAAAGGCATGATAATGTGAAAAATCCAACCTAGCGATTATTCGTACACGCCCCCACATGCCATATTTCTGAGGAGAGAGAGGGAGAGCAACAACAACGCCGTCGGTTCCTCACCAAAGGAGTGGATCACATGCCTTGAGTCTCGAGGAAAGAGGCGAGAATAGCAAGCGGCCTTTCATGCACCATGCAATCCAAAAATAGCCATGTTGGAGCTCAAAAGGGAAGTATGTACATGCCCTAAGGGGCCATTTTTTTGAAATTTTTGGGGCGGTTTTTTTGCCCTAAGTAGCGAAGGGAGGCTACTTTGGGAGATCTTGGAGAGGAGCTTGTGGGTAGTTTTTTGGAGCCTGAGAGGAGTTCTTGGCAAGGAGATCTAGGTGGATTTCTCTAGCACCAACAAAGGTACAAATAGGAGGGTTTTTCTTTCTGCTTTCATTGAGGAGAGACGCATAACGATGACACCAAAGTTGCCCTAGTTTTTTGACACTTGTCGTGTTTGTGCCGATGGACCTGAGTTGTAGAAGCAATTTTCAAGGTTATTGTAGCGGGTGTTTTTTGCCATAATTGAAGCAAACCATATCAAATTTTGGTGTTGTTTCTTCCCCCTTTTTCCCATTGCTCTCTTTGCTATGTTCCAATCATCTAGTGCCAGCGCTTGAGGTGTGCGTCCCTCCTTGGGCCTATGTGTGCGTGAGACAGAAAGATAAAGCGGTGTGTGTTGTGGCATTATTGTAAACAAGCAAAAATTAGTGTGGTCTTATGTTGATTGTGTAGGTTTGGAAGGTAAACTCTAGTGTATTGGGGTGCAATGATTCTCGTGGCTATAGAGAGGTACACTTTTTGGGTTTCGGGTGTGTTTCCCTTTCCCCGTATCCAACGTTAGCATTAGCTCAACTCAAAGGAGAGGATCTTGTGATACTCCTTCTCGACTTTGAGAAGGCGTACAATAGAGACGAATGGGACTTTCTTGAGGGAATTTTACAAAAAATGGGATTCTCAATTGCATGGATCAACGGTGTGTCTACTCTTTACAGACGATCACACAACTAGGTGCTCTCAGCAGGGGCAACAAGAGAGCGCTTTTTTCTCTCATGTTTGGTTTTCTAGGACTACCCTCTTTCCCCATTTCTATTCTCTTCTATGTTGAGGCAATGAGTCAATTTCTAACATCACAGGAGTCTATTCTATGTGGTTTGCAGCTGCCTATTCGGGGTGACGAGCTCTTGGACACTGAGTTTGCTGATGACTCAGGTCTGTTTTTGGACGGAAAAGAGGCCAACTTTCACAAGTGTGAGAAGTTTATTAGTGTGTTTTGTTGTGCATCAGGAGCATTGATCAAATGGAGAAAGAAAATGGCTTTTTGGGTTGGAAATGCTCTTGTGCCTCAGTGCTCGCCTAGCAAGCACTATCGGTGGATCCCTCCAAGTACTCCTATATGATACCTAGGCTACTGGGTTGGTTTGGATCTTGTACAAGAGCAGCAAATAGTCCCCCCTTCTCCTCTCCACTAGGAGGAAGCTACTTCATTGGAATTCATCTCAACTTTCTCTTGTAGGCAGGATTGTAGTGGGTGAGTAGCATCAACCCACTTGCACTAAGGAGATATTGAGGCAGCCACTTGTTTGGAACCCCTTTTCCAAAACACAACAAGGCCTCACATTTCTTGGGGTTCCATGGTAGAGATTGCAGCCCATTGTTTTTGCGATTGGCTGCAGTTCTCATTTCTTTGTGAGGAGATGTAGGACATTCAACTGCATGGCATGAGGGAGAACAGAGCATGTGCCATGACATTATAGATTTTATCTCCAAAGTGGCACACCACCCCTTAGGAGTTGGCAGCACCCCGGTGGATGGGAGCCTTCATGCGACTAGAGGTCCTCATCTTAGTCAGAGCATGTACAACCATATGGTCTTGCAATTTCTTCGAGATACAGGGAGAAGGTAGGTTGGGTAGCATCTCTATCAAGGCACAAGAGGTAGATGAGTGTTGATTTTAGAGAATCCGAGTAGTGTTCATCCATGGGAGGATGTGTGTCATTGATCCTTACCCTGTTGACCTTGAGACTGGCCACTGGCATCTTTGGGCTTGGGAGAGCCGTCCTTTGGCTTGTGTGCAATGGGATCAAGGGGAGTGGTTTTGTCAAGACCCCTTTGCCTCAGCGGACCACTCAGGGGCTCCCTTATCTTAGTACACAACTTGGCTAGGTCATCACATAATGACACCTCAGAGAGAGGCTCGTACTGTTGCAATGACACACTAGTAGGAGGAGGGTCTCATGATAGAGTTTTTAGCAATTTTTTGGGGGTGGTTGTGGGGCAGCCAACAACCAAAGAGAGTGACCTTGTTTGAATGGTTGGTGGCTCACATAGCTACTGAAGTTGAGATTTGGCTGGTACATACTAGCCTTATTGTAACATGTGCAATTTGTGGCCATTTACTTGAGACCTATCGACATTGTCTGTGGAACTGTCCCATGGCACAACAAGTGTGGCTTTGGATCTTGCAACTGATGTATGCACTCATTTTAGCCCAGCAATACACTTGGGGTACTGCTACACGGTCCACCCTTATGGGCCCAACACTTCAATTTGAGATGGCTTCAGTCAGCAAGATGATTGTGATACAAGATGGCAGGCCTTCACTTTAGCCGACCACAAAGATCATCCCTGAGGAGGATATCAATGATAGAGAGTGGTGCTGGGAGCTTATTTGCGGCCTAAAACACTTGTTCATTTGGAGAGCCCATTGGTTTTACATCTTTAAGGATCACCTTGTCCCACCGGTGGAGACTGTTCACGACTTCTAGCTAGACCTGGTCCACACACTGAGGGGCAAGTTCGAGCATCTCCAAGGAAGCTCTGAACTCATGGAAGAGTGCCGAGAGGCCTTTTTGAGATTGTGGTGGTCTTAACCTCTCTTTATGGAATCATGGAACAACTCCATGGAAGAATAATCATCTCAATGAGACATGATCAGTACGAGTGACGATTTGTAATCACCATGAAAACACATCATGATATCATGGAACAACTCCATGGAATAATAACAAGAGTCACTAAAGAATGACCAGTACAAATAATTTGTAATCATTATTAAAGTGTATCATGGCATCATGGAATAAATCTATGGAAGAATAATCATTTCAATGGTGATAATCAAAATAAATCATGACATCATGAAACAAATCTATAAAGGGAATAATCATCTCAGGAACAAACAATCAATATGAACAAATCTATAAAGGGAATAATCATCTCAGGAACAAACAATCAATATGAACAACTTCTAATCATCATGGAGATGCATAATGGAATCATGGAACAACATCTCAATGAGAAATGATCAGTAGAAATGATTTTTAATCATCATGCAAACATATCATGGAATCATGACATAACTCTATAAAGAAATAGTTATCTTAATAATGAACGATCAATACAAATGACTTCTAATCATCACGGAAATGCATCATGGAATCATGGAACAACTCCATGGAAGAATAATCATTTCAATGATAAACAATCAGTACGAAGGGCTTCTAATCACTATGAAAATGCACATGGAATCATGAAACAACTCCATGAAAGAATAATCATCTTAGTGTTAATAAAACTATATCTTTGCATCATGGAACAACTCTATAAAGAAATAATTATCTCAATAACAAACGCTCAATACAAACACCTTATAATCATCATATAAATGCATCACGGCATCATGTAACAATTCTATGAAAGAATAATCATCTTAATGATAAATGATCAGTATGAACTATTTATAGTCATCATCATGAAAATGCATCATGGTCTCATCAAATAACTCTATAATCATAATCTCAATAACAAACAATCTTATAAGAACTCATCATGAGTAAATCATAAATCTTTGATGGTTGTAGTTAAAAATAAATTGTTAAAATGTATCTCTTTGATAAATTATCAATATTTCAACTCTTCAATATCCATAAGTAAGGAGTTTCCATGAATCAATAAATCATAAAAAATTGACATGAGTTAATATTGATGATAATCAAATCATTAAAATTATAACTCTTTGATGTCTACAATCAAAAGAGAAAATAAATCATCAAACTATAACTCTTTGATAAAACATCAGAAGCGTAATCATTGACAATTATAGGGAAGAGAAGTAATATAAATTGTCAAAGCATAACCTTTGACATTGCGCTGAACATTTTAAAATAAATTATCAAAGTTGTAAGTGTTTGAGAAGTAGCCAAAGATATCATTGATACTACATAACACTTTGATATCCACATGGAAATAATAAAAATAAATATCCAAATATAATTCCTTAACATCAATCTTCAAATATAACACAAATGATCAAAACTATAGTTCTTTAATACCTGAAATTATAACTCTTTATAAATCATCAAAGCCATAATCCTTCAATATCTATGATGAATACTAATTTCTTTCTTCAAGTGAAACATGGTACATCAAATTTTTGTGTGGCATATTATAAAATGGTAAGAATTCTCCCCACAATGGTATCATGCAACTCTTAGTAAATTCAAAAAAGAAAATATTGATTTGATCTTTATCATAAATCATACACAATGAAAAAGGAAAGAAAAATAAAAACATCTAAAGTGATGTAAGTAGTATTATTTGGTTTTTGAGAGATGAATAATACACAAATAATAGGTGTATTATTTGTTGACCCAAATTATATCCCTATTTTATACAGTGCCACCTCATAAAAATTGGCCTCCCGTATAACTTCTTAACTTTTTGATCAAAAACCCTTTTGATAAAAAAAACTTTGATTGAAGACATGTCTAATAAAAAAACTTTCTATATAAGATGCAATTTATGTTAGATTTCCCAAGTACTATTGCACAACAGAGAAGATTATTTTAGCTAAAAATAAAGGTAGTGCTCCTAAATAAGTTTCATCAAATGTTGAAATGTTTGTTTCCAATGAGGAGATGGAGCATGTCTATACACAAGAAAACGATCTTACTTCTCAATCAACTCCTCTTGATGGGAATTCTTTAACATCAGCAACAACAAGCCCTAGCACAACTAAGCCAATAAAGCATCATCTAGTGCGTTTTATGAGGCGTTATATAAGTAGTGGTTTCTTGAGGTATACTTGAAACGGGTGTGGATGCAAGCTTTTGTGGCATGCGGTATACCATTCAATGCTATGCACAACCCCATAATTCAAGATGCTTTGATAAGCACATCCAAAGAAGGGTTTGTGCTTCTTGATTACAACAAGATGCACACATATTATTTTGATAAAGTGAAAGATAGTCCTGAAGCCTTCCTCAAGCACACGGTGGTAGAATTTGTTCTTGCACATGGTTGCTCTTAGTGTTAAATGGATTGACTAACTGTCACAAGAAGCAACTAATCAATGTGATTCTTATCAACTCTAGAGGGTCCATGTTTGTAGAAGCTATTGACACATCAGTGAAAGAGATGATGAGAAAATATCTAGCAAGGGTATACAATCACGCAATAGCAAGGACAAGTGGGCCAAAGCATGTGACTGCAATCATCACAGATAATGCATCCAAGTACAAAGCTGCAGAAAGGGCTATCCATGTTAAGAGATTACCTCGGTGCCATGTGCAACACATACTCTTAATTTTCTTTTAGTGGAATTTGGATAAATTGCTTGCATAAAACAAACTCTACTAGATCTAGCCATGTGGTGAAATTTATCAGAGAGCATCAATTTTTGTATGTTCTTTTCCAAACAAAGTCACCCAATAAAACTTTACAGATGTTATGTTCTTGCCACCTTCCAAGAAGTGAAGCCTGCCTTGATTAAAATTGTAGCTGCATGGCAATGAGATGCATGGATTACCAAGTATCTAGCTATCAAGATGCACCTACAAGATGTGATCAGCTTGTGAACTCTCCAAGTTTTTGACATAATGGGGAGAGGATTGTCACTCTAGAAAAACCATTTGTAAATATTTTGTGAAAAATTGACAAAGTCTCTTTCATATTTAGTCAAATGTATTGGTATATATCAGAGTCTTTACGTAAAGTAAGAGATCATGTTGGATTTAGTGCAAAGGACAAAGCTACCATAATCATAGCTGCCAACAAGCGATACTTGCAGTTGCATACACCATTTCATGGTGTGGCATTTGTATTGGATCCTAAATCCCAAATGCATCAACAATTGGCCAACAAAGAAGTCATGACCAACTTCTAAAAACTATGTTCTCAACTCTTAAGATAGGAGGATGGGAAAGTAGTTGCTCATTAACGAGTTGAATATGCTAACAGAACTAGTATGTTTTAGAATCCATAGCATAGTTTCTCATCAACAAGTTGCTAATAGAACTGGTATGTTTTAGAATCCATGGCATATAGATGCCATTGCAAAAACAAGGACGTCTCTACGGTGGAAGGAGTATGGCGGGGACAAGGTGGAGCTTCAATACATTGTAGTAAGGGTTTTATCAGTTGCATCATCAAGTGAAAACTGTGAGAGAAACTAGTCAATATTTGACTTTATGCATACCAAAAATCAAAACAGATTCAAAATTACAAGAAAGAGAGAAGGGATAATTAAAATCAATTTGGTGAGCGTACATGATACAAGAAAGTTCTACTTAGTGAATGCCCCGAGTCTAATCCATGATGAAGTGTGTGGAACTCACAACCCAACCATTAGTGGTGGATAGCTTAACAATCACAGATTCAAGACAAACATCATATGTATCTACATCCAAGACAACACCAAGTCATCTAATGATGAGCAATGGCGTATCTATAGATTAGAAAGTACAAGGGTAATGCACCTCATGCTAAGATGAAGAGGGCATAGATATGCATCTCTCCACTCTTAGTGTGACGAGTGTAACCCCCGTATTTCTATGTAGTAATTATGGTAATGTGACCTAATTAATCTCTGATGAAGTGTGTGGAACTCACAAGTCAATCAGTAGCAAATAGCTTAACAATCTCAGATGTAGGCTATACATCATCTGTATCTATGTCCAAGACAACACCAATTCATTTAGTGATGAGCAATGGCATGTCTATGGAGTCTCAAGCACAAGGATAACTGGTCCATCACAAAAAGATGAAGAGGAAATGAAAGTATGCATCTCTCCACTCCCTATTTGACAAGCAACACTCTTGTGTTTCTATGAAATACAAACGATGATGTGTCCTAAAAATTGGAAATACTATAGGTCACCCTAAAGTGAGGTGTATTATCATGTCTACTACACTCCAGGATTAGACCACTAAATAACTCAGCTCTGTGGTGAGAGATAAACTACTATACAACACAAGTGAGAATATAAGTCTATCCTAAAACCCTTCCTTACAGTGAGCCATGCGGTTGTACAATACAAAAAGACTAAACTCTACTCACTTCTGGAGTGAACTATATGGTTACACATGACGAAGTGGCTTATAGCTTGCAAGCCAACTCTATGGTAAGAGAGAAAGTGCTACATCACACGAGTCTGAGACAACACATAAAAACAAGTTAATGCACATAGTCAAGTGAAAAATTATACCAGAATAGTGCTCTGCCTGTTGGTGGTCTCATTGTAGCTAAGTGAGCTCTCTTATTGGTAGTGTCTCAAGATCTTAAAATGCAAGAGGCATGATTTCAATGAAAATATGCGACTATTTATTCAATAAGTATTTTCTTTGATCAAAAGATTATTTGATTGAATTTTATTTTGGGTATGTAGACATTATTTGGGATTACGGCAAATAATATCATTCTATATGTATAGTTTCTAAAGAATGGGCGTATAAATGCAACCCAAAAAGTGATATGATTTTGGCATAGCTTGATGTACATGCATCGTAATATATGTCATATACATAAAGAGTAGATATGGAGATCAATCAAATGATCTACTTCGATTCATTCAATTTGTAAATTGAATTGAAAACAATGTAAATTCAATATATAATTCTTTGCTCCGTGTGCGCTTCACAAAGATGATGGAGGCCAAAAACGGTCTTGTTTTGTGATAAAAAAGAAACGGTGCCTTGATACCGAGTTGAGAGATGATACACAGAGAGTACAACCCCAAAAGTGTATAAAATATGCACACATGATGCTATATACATAGAGAGAAGACCCAAGGATAAATTTAGAGTAGCTTCACATAAGCTCAATACCTGTTGAGTCCTCCTCCTCTTCCTCTCTTGGGCTCTAGGGATTCATTCCAAGACAAGAATTTGTATGAGGATCTCTTGGTATTTGGATAGATTCTAAATATCTATTGGATCTCCCATGTCATTAAATAATCTTAGTAATAATAATCCTCCTCTTCTTCTTATTCTCGTTTGCCAAATATTTGGTGGACTTCTTATCAGCTAATAATCACTCTTGCTTAAACCAACAACTAGTGTAAATCTAGTAATGCTTTATTAAATTTCTCTCATTGAGATCTTAGGAATCAATTATTATGAACTTTACTTACTTTTCATCTCCTCTCTTTCACTACAAATATTTATTGATCATAAAAGGAAGAGAAAAACAAACAAATAATAAAGAAGATTCATTAAAAAAATACTTAGCTCCAATTGTGTTGCCATAGTGATTGAGGAAGCCGTGAGCCATACACTACTAGGAGAATCCATCTGAGCTTTGATATCACTCCAACAGAAAGAAAGCACAGAGGGCCTATGAAATATAAAAAATAATATAAACAAACCATAAGACTAATAGATCTGCATACTCGACGAATAAAATATGCACCATAATATTTCTATACACTATCTAAGAGAGACAGAGAGCAAGGGAGAGTGTACCTCCTAGAGCGGAGTGCTACACCACCACAGAGTGAGAAGAGATCAGAAGAGAAGAATGATAGAGAGAACTTGGTTCAATCCCCCCCGTGAAGGAGAGCATTTTCCTCTTGCATATTTATTTATAGTTTTCTTGAATTTTAAAAATGGGTATAGGTTGTCCGCTTGTGTATCAAATGGTCATAACTCATAAAGAGCACTTAAATAATGAAATACCCAAAAACATGGTATCTTTTTGCATAGCATAAAATTCTCTTATGCTTTTTTCAGCTATCAATTGCAACAATAATAAATAATAACCAATTTCCATTACAACAAAGAAGATGTGACATGCACCAAAAATGTCATTTGTATCCCTATATATGGGGCTCTCTTTGTAGAATCTAGCTTTTTGGCCTCATAAAACTCCCCTTTTATATGCAATCATGTGATATCATGCAATAACTCATGATGAACACCCTGTGCACATACACATGTACTTCTATCATGCAACTAGTAACCTAGAAATCTTTATACAAGAAACTCAAAAAAGATGTGGAAGGTCAATGTTGAGGATATGGAATTTGATGTGATTACTTTTTATGTCAGCATGTATGAAGTAAAGAAGGACATGTTGGAAAGGGGGAAGAGGGAACACACCCAAAACACACAATGTTTGCCTCTCTATAGCCCAGGGATTCCTTTGCACCCCTATCCACACAGAATATTACACACAGACACACATTTTTCTCAAACGAACTTGCAAGTACACCCAAATCACTTGCGCAGACCACAATCTACCTCACACCCATAAACACATAAATTTCTTGTTTCCCTTGCACACAATCACCTCTCTCTCTCTCTCTCTCTCTCTCTCTCTCTCTCTCTCTCTCTCTCTCTCTCTCTCTCTCTCTCTCTCTTTGCACATCACACCCTTGGGGGGACACACCGGCCTACACACACCCAAAAACACCGCGCAACAGAGCAGAAGAGAAGAGAGGAGAGGGGGAACAACATCAAAGGCAACACAACCACAAATTGCTTCTTCTTCAATTGATGGGCTATAGTGGAGCATACAACAAACAAAGATCTCTCCCTCGCAGTTATTTCTGTCACCCTCCCAAATACAACAGAGTACGAAAACTTAAATATCTGCTAATCGGTGTAGAATTTGCCTATGTGCGCGAGACACAAAAATGCTCAAAACGCTCTTTTCCTTCTCTTGTGCAACCAGTTTTTACAAAAAACCAGTTTTGCAAAAAATTTACAGACTAAGACTTTCCGGCCTCCCTCATGTAGAGGTATGAAGTCTCTCACACACTTTCCTTTCTTCCACTGGCCACATGTCTTCCTCTACCCAAGTTGCATTGCATATCCCAAGAGCCTTTTCCCATGTCAAAACCTTCTCTTCAAGCATGAAATCTCTACGCTTAGGTCTTCATAACCACATAAAACATGCACTTACTCGATCTCCTTGCTTGTAATGGGCCTTCGTATTTGCTTTATCACCGATGTCTGTACCTATAAGAATACACATCATTGCCTGTGCCCTCTGCTAAAGTCGACACACTTTGGCTGCACCATCATTGCCCAACCCCTCGTTGAACATTTATGTTCAAGAAAAAGAAGCCTTTCTTCAACTACAAACTGTAACATCTAGAGAGCATTGTGAGAACATAAAAACCATACATAAGAGTTTTATTTATGTCAACCCTCATGTATGCTGCCCAACCCCCTGCATCATAGCAACGCCTCCGCGTGGATCAAAGACATAACCCTAAAAGCAACCATTCATTTGGAGTAGCTTCCTGTAGAACTGCACCCATGAACATAACCAATGGTACATATAGAATGCACACATCCCTCCTTCACCGCTCCATGCATCCACAAGTATCCAGCCCTCTTCAAATTGAGCGCGATCATGCTCACCATCTTGTTCAACAATTGAATCATCCATATCGTCACCCGCCTCGAACCTATCTGGCATACCTTCCCAACCATAGAAGATGGAAATGTCCTCCAAGAACTCCTGTACCTGTTGAATAGCCCATTGCATAGCTGTATCCATAATCATACTCATCACTTGCATCAGCTTCATCTTCCCTTCCATATCTGTAGCAGCCTTGAGCACCTCCTCTTCAGGACCATCCAAGAAAGTAGAGCCATAGGGATACTCCTCTTCATACACATAGTCAAGAATCTTTACTCTTACCGTCTTGACCTCATTGGAATCAATTTGCTCGCCATAAGATGTAAAGTCTCCATACAGGCTTTCCTCTTTGCTAGCCTCCCAAAACTCGGAGCTCGTATCATCATAATCCTTGCCATAGGTTGACTCCGTGTTTGCATCTTCATCCTCTTTTTGCTCCATGAAAAGTTGGCCACCGCCTTGTCTTTTCACACACTCTTTGTCCACTATTGAGCTTTTGGTATCGGCAACCTGACTGCAATCTACTACTTTTTCATGCACAATCTCAGTAAGAACATACTCCTTTACCTCTTTATGCTGCTCTGGAAACCTGAAATCTTCTACCTCTTTAGCACACTGGCTCTCTTTGACAAGAGGCTTATCCTCGTTGAGAAGCTCGTCCACCACTGGCACATGCACATCATAAACTGGAAACCTCCAAGTAACATAACCAACCATAGGCCTTACCGCAACAGGCTCCGCACTTCGAACAATTGGCACCTCCTTTGGTTGAACCATAGGACACTCTGCAATTGTTCCAACATGCACATAATCAATAGGCTTCAGCAAGCCCAGCTCTAGCTTCCGCTTCACTTTTTTGCTCTTCACTTTGGCCAAATAGACCATATCTTCATAGGTATCCGCTCCACACTCCACCTTTTCCTTGATATTTGGATGCAAGCACTCAAGAAACTTCAACAACTTCAGGTATAGGTTTCTTTTGACCCCACTAGCAATCTCCAATTGCTTCCAACATGCTTCAAATTGCTCAAGAAAAATGGAAAATTCTTTACTTACATCCCGATGCACCGCCTTCAACCTAGCACCGGCTTCTTTAGGAGAAATCGTTTGCCGAAATCGCTTCAAAAACTACATTCGTAGCTCTCGCCATGAACTTCGATCACCATCACCTAAACCATTGAACCATGTCTTTGCTTGTTCTCGCAACAATAACGGTACTATCTACAGCTTTTCTGCATCTGTCAATCTACGCATTGACATCATCCACAATTCAAAATCTACTACCCAATCCTCTAGATTTTCAATACCAGTGAAAATAGGGCCAATGCTTGGCTTTGCCATCTTGATCAATTCGCAATTGCACTCTTTACTTTGATCATTTGCCAATGTTTTGGAAGCTTCAAACTCTGCTTTCAACTTCTACCAAGGAGCATCAACATACTCCTCAGTGGGGGCACCACTCATGGAAAGGGGGAAGAGGGAACACACCCAGCACACACAATGTTTGCCTCTCTATAGCCCAAGGATTCCGCTACACCCCTATCCACACAGAATCTTACACACAAACACGCATTTTCCTCAAACAAACTTGCAAGTACACCCAAATCAAAGCGCATACACTCACGCAGACCACAATCTACCTCACACCCATAAACACATCAATTTCTTGTTTCCCTTACACACAATCACCTCTCTCTCTCTCTCTCTCTCTCTCTCTCTCTCTCTCTCTCTCTCTCTCTCTCTCTCTCTCTCTCTCTCTCTCTCTCTCTCTCTCTCTCTCTCTCTCTCTCTCTCTCTCTCTCTCTCTCTCTCTCTATCTCTCTTTACACATCACACCCTCGGGGGGACACACCTGCCTACACACACCCGGAAACACCGCGCAACAGAGCGGAAGAGAAGAGAGGAGAGGGGGAACAACATCAAAAGCAACACAACCAGAGATTGCTTCTTCTTCAATTGATGGGCTATAGTGGAGCATACAACAAACAAAGGTCTCTCCCTCTTTGTTATGTCTGTCGCCCTCCCAAATACAATAGAGTACAAAAACTTAAATATATGCTAAATCGGTGCAGAATTTGCCTATGTGCGTGAGATACAAAATAGCTCAAAACGATCTTTTCCTTCTCCCATGCAAAAATTTTACAACCAGTTTTGCAACAAATTTATAGACTAAGACTTTTCGGCCTCCCTCATGCAAAGGTCTGAAGTCTCTCACACACTTTGCTTTCTTCCACTGACCACATGTCTTCCTCTACCCAAGTTGCATTGCATATCCTAAGAGCCTTTTACCATGTGAAAACCTTATCCTTAAGCATGAAATCTCTACGCTTAGGTCTTCATAACCACATAAAACATGCACTTACTCGATCTCCTTGCTTGTAATGGGCCTTCGTATCTGCTTTATCACCTATGTCTGTACCTGTAAGCATATACATCACTGCCTGTGCCCTCTGCTAGAGCCGACACACTTTGGCTGCACCAACCTTACGGGATAATTTAAAAAATGACTTGCTTTGCTTCCTAAATGTGGACTTGTAAAGGCCGAGGAAACTAATTTATTATTAACAAACCTTAGGTCCAACGGTTCAAAATTCCTTCATAGTGATAGCAATGTTTAGTCTTGTCGTTGATAGAAATTGTTATCTTACGTATGCTAAATGGAAGCCCTTCAAATTAGCACAAACGGTATGAACACAGCATACTTGAGGATTTATTAGGTACAACTCATATGTTTGAATTTGTAATAGTTAGCAAAGTGTTTTGGAGTTCTAGATTAAAAGGAATAAGCTAGGAGAGGGGAACAAAGGTGCACTTAATAACCATATTAAGGAATTAAGCTGCCAATTCATAACTTCAAAGACATAACAACAATAGCATTAGCTAGAATGACCAAAATTATACATATAATTTGATTAAAATTTTAATTATGGACTTACTATCTTATAAAATATGGTGACTTGAATTCACTCCTCTTGAACTAAGAAATATTGATCAAAAATGATTTTGAGTAGAATGCTTCCAATATATATCAAAGCATGTTGTGAAACATGCTTTTTATCTATACCTTTCTAGAGCATCTTCTCCTTAACGACTAGCATATGTCATGGGAAAATGATAATATATAAACCCTACATCTTTTTTATCATTTCGTTTTCTAATGTTATTTATATAAACAATTTTCAAAATTTGCATTCACTCTCTCTCAAGAACTTTATAGCAAGTGGCTGAAAGTATGGTTTGCTGGTACAAAGAAGGACTAATATTACTTCCATCTAATTGATGCATTTATCATAGAGTCCTTTCTAACGTTAACGAGAATTCCTTAGATTCTTAAACATTGAAGGTGTGTGAAAATTTTATAAAGTATAGCCACCTCACATGAAAGAAACGTAACTTGTCATGTCATTATGGGTTCGAGTTACTGAGTTTGAAATCATCTTAGAGAGCACTATATTGCTTTCTATATATCCAAGGTGCAGTGCTCAAGGTTGACCCTAGATTTCTCATACTCTCTCCTCACAAGACCATCTAGCTTTTTTGGTACTTTCCCCTCAAAAGACAAGCTGTAAGCTAGTTCAAGATTGTGTTTTGTTTTGGGTTAGTTGCAAAAGCATGATCCCTAATGACCAATGGCTTAGCATTAGCTTGTGGTGGATGAAGCCTTAGCCTAAGCTCTAACATTGCAGGAATAGAACTTAGAGATTTTTTTTAATCTAGAAGAAAAAAACCCGTATAAAGACCTTGGGGTTTCTGAGACTAGGTGTGATTAGTTCAAGCTATAGATGAGTGTTGAATATGCTTGTGCTCAATGCCCTACTATCATGAATCATGTGGGGTTTTACAATCTTGGATTAGAAATTACATATATTTGTTTTGGTGTTTGAAAACCCTGAGTGGCAGCTATGGGGAAATGAGCTACAACTTGAGGCCATAAATAAAGTTTAGTTGTAGCGTGAGAAAAGGACTTTTTGACAAAGCTTAAGACAAAAATGCAATGCTATGAGAAGCAAAGCCATGGATACATACATTAACTCAAGTATGTGTAATAATGAACACTAACTACACTTCTTGTAATTGTAGGCCTGATGGGTTTTGAGCACTATGGTGTAGGAGAGTAGGGAAAGTTGATTCCTACAAGGAAGCCCTTCTATACGTAGTTCCTAGAATAATTGAGGGCTAAACACCTTCAACACAGTGTTTGGCCGTGTCTGAGGTCAAACAGGCAGGGAGCTTGGTGTAGGTTTTGGAGAACCAAGAAGAGGAGTGTTGATCCATGCCAAGGAGGAAAAAGGCTTTGAGGGTGATGCGGAGGTTATTAAAATGGCAATAGCCTAGAAATACTAGCAAGAAGTAAATGGTTTGCACAAATAAGACAAAAGTGGATGTGAATGATTCACATAGAAAATATCATGATGTTGATTGTGCTAATGAGACTTCAAAATGGGTAGTAGCCTCCGATGGCAAAGCTATAGGGGTTATGTCTAGAAAATGAGCACTTGGATGATGTCCACGGCTAGTTGGTCGACATACCCAAAAGAAAATTAAATACAGTTCGGTGCCTTGTTTGAGATCCACCAATATACGAGCTCCCAAAATAGGGTTTGTGGCCCTTGCCTTTAGTGAGACTCCTATTACTAGGAGGTTCTTCACATGGTCTTTAAGACCTTGACATTTGAAAACCTTTTTATCCCCTCCCCAAAAAATGCTATGAGCATTAAATGCTCTCAAGCACACACACAAGATTCTTTTGAGATGCTATAGATAAACCACATGCTGATGATACACTAAATCATCAATATTAATTGAGCACTCAAATACTTTTAAGAAATCCAATTAGAGCAAATGAATAGTCATCAAAAATCTCTTAGTAAGACCTTCTACCACACACAAGTAGTGCTACAAAAACCACGCTAATTGAAAGTTAATTGAAGACAATAACAATGCAAAAACCACACTAAATGTAAAGCTAATTTACCCTGAGAAATTGTGCAAAGATCAACTCTAAATGCAATTTCCTCCTCTTCTAATCACGAAAGGGTAGCGGAGCATTCTCATGCCCAAGTAGTGATTACGGAGGGGGTTATTAAGAGAACTTTTCTCCCAAATCACCAATGGCTTAGCATTAGGATATTGTGGATGAAGCCTTAGCTTAACCATGATGTTAGGGTTAGGGTTAGAGGGGTGATGATTACGGTTGGTTATGCCAAGAACAAGAGCATAGAGCTTGAGAGAGTACAAACACAATGATAATGCTCAAAGTGAAATTGATTGATAAGACAATACCCTCTAATATAGTGAGGTAGTCCGGGGCGGGAAACAAGAGAGGTGACCTCTAAACACCTCTCAAGGCTCCCGTGCTACTCAATTGGGGCTGGGGAAGCCACAAGCAAGAAACAACAACAACAAACCCATAGCCAAACAAATGAAGAGGCACCACCTAGTTATGGTAAGCGAACTAGGACGCAAGAGAGATTTTGGCACAACCAAGAGGATGCGCCACAAAACACACACAAGCAACCTCACACCAAGACTCACATAAAATGGGTCAGACAGAGCTAGAGCAAAGGGAAGAGAGAGAGGAATGGATCTTGCGTAATACCTTATTTGTGACTTGCAGATGGAGATGGTTTGTTATGTTGGTATCATAGAGCTTGTACAAAACTCACTCAATGCTTAGTGAATGCTAAACATTTCCAACACACACACACACTGTCTTAGGGTGTGGGAGACCTCTCACCACAATACCCTGTTATATTGGACACAAAATTGGCAATGAAAACACACTAAAACACTTTCTAAAACAAGATAAATGATAAAACTCAAAGTACACAAGTCACCTTGAATTCACTAAACCGTATCGCACAAGTGGAAGGACGAATATTTGAACGTTGAATCACGCCTTTGATGCACCAAACCTCAATTTATTGATGATGGAGGAACATATACAATAGTGGTTTTGAGATTTTGAACTCACGCTCTCTCACTTGCAATGTGTAGCTTGAAAGCTTCTCTCACACCAAGAGTGAAGCTCACAAAGTGGTTGTTACACCTAAGTCTCTCCTCACGCATAGAGTGTTGGGGTGCTATGTGAGATGTTGGAGGTTGTTTTACAAGAAGGAGAGGGGTCTATTTATAGGTTGGAGACCCCTCATTAAGATTATTGAAAATCCTAATTTACAAGCTAACAAATTAGGATTATGATTTTTTTGAATATCAAAACATTGCGGGACTTCTTTGTCTGCTTGAGTCATGGATGTGGGCTCAAAAGAGAGCATTATTGATGGTAGATAAGGTGAAAGTAGAGTTTTAAGAGAGAGAGAGAGAGAGAGAGAGAGAGAGAGAGAGAGAGAGAGAGAGAGAGAGAGAGAGAGAGAGTTACTATGCACATGTCTTGAGGTGAGGTGTCTTTTATGGTTAGGTCAATGGCTATTTTGTGTTAGTATGTTAGTGGTTAGTGTTAGTAATCACTAGAAAGTTAATGATATATTTACAATGGGTAGAATGGGGTGGATGGTTGAATGAAGTGAGGAAATATTTGTGATGGTGAAGCTTGAAGTTTTTTTTGACTTACTTATGTAGGTTCTCAAAATGACTATCGATCTTCTTCTTTGTCTTCTCTTCTTTACGCCACCGCCGCCAAGGTTGATTGTCGCGATGAAAATGGTAATTTGGTTGATGTGGTCTCTTGATTTACAGAGGTTAAGCATGGTTTACATGCTGAATTTTATATATATAGAGAAGGGGTAAGATGGAATTGTACTTTGGAAGTAATAGAGAGAGGCATAGAGGTGGTGTATGTATATGTAGAGCTCATATGAGAGCTATGGGAGTAAGAGGGGAGGTTAATGGCGAAGAAGATGAGAGAAACCATTGAAGGTGCTGGTTTGAGTGAGGGATTGAGAGGAATGTGTGTGTGTGTGTATAGAAGTGTGGAAAGAGGTGAGAGAAGACTATGGGCTAGTTGTGAGAAAAGTGAGCAGACAGGGGTCCACTAACAAAATCCTAGCTCACCAGTGGTTGCTCCAAAAATCACCAAAATATTTGAGGTGATTATTCAGTTTGTGGGATACATTTTCTCTTTTGACCACCGCTCCAAATTGGGAGTGGAGATGGGTGCCAAAAATCTCATCAAAAAGCTTGTTTTTTATGCCTGCAAAAGTCTTTTAGTGGCCCCCTCTTTTGTTGAATTTGTACAATGCATCCAAGAGTGAGCCCCTCCTTTGTCATATCATAATACAAAGCATCCAAGTTGCCCTTTACACATGCATGGAGGAGGATTATTGGTGAATAAAGCAATATATACATGGTGGGACTAGTGTATGGACTATTCATGGATTTTAGCTCAATGAGCACATGGTGTTAGAATAATGAGTAAAAACAATAATAAAATTATGGTGAAATTATGGATATGGAAAGATATTGGAATTATATGATATGGTCCCTCTTTGTATTATTTTGGGTGAAAGAGGAAAAGGTATGCAAGTAAATGAAAATAATATAATAAACGTGACTAAGGGAGTAATCATTTTTTGTATTCACGAGGGTGAGGGTGAAAATGTGAGAGTGATTTGTATAAAAGAAAAATACGAGGTTAGAGTATGTACACATTGGTAAAAAATATACTTATGGTGTTAAGAGGATGAAAGCAGGCATACATAGGTTTAATAAAACACACACCTAAATAAAATACCAGAATAATTATAAAAATCCCTATATTTAGGCCATATATACAATGCAATATTTAGACACAAATAGGCCATAATATATTTTATTTTTTTGATTTTATTTATTTTTTTGGCTCAACTGGAAGCAGAACCAGCAGAAGGCTCTGGTTATTAAAAGTTTAAAGTTTACCATTATTGGTGCCTCACTCTATAGATTGGGTGTCGATGGGATTTTTTCATCGATGTTGCCTATCGACGATAGAATGCAAATTATTTCAGAGACAGATAATGGGAATCTAGTGGACACTTTTCTACTGATATTACTTCCAAGAAGATTCTGCAGGCTAGTTTATGGTGAAAATTTTGATACCTGATGTCAGAAGTTTTTGCAAAACCTATGACATATGCCAAAGAATGGGTAGACCCACAGCAGTAGACATGACTCCCTTAACACCAGTTCAACCACTGGGTGTTTTCATGAAATGGGGTCTGGATTTTATGGAACCATTCAAGAAGGTTACTCCCTAGAAGAATAGGTATATATTGATGGCTATCTCATATGTAACCAAGTGGGTAGAAGCTAAGGCTCTTCTTGACAACACAACAAAATCCACTGCAAGGTTTTTATTTGAGAATATTGTATGCTGCTATGGATGTCATGTGGAGATTGTGTCATACCAAAGGACACACTTCATAAATGACACTATGGATATCCTCATGGATATGCTTTCAATCAATCATCGGAAATCCACACGATATTATCCTAGATGCAATGGGTAGGCCGAAAGCAGTAACAAGACTATTAAGACTATCCTCACCAAGATTGTGCATAAACAGCCTGAACAATGGGACTTGAAGCTTCAGACTGCTCTATGGGCATATAGAATAGCTTATAAGGTCACTACGGGGTTAACACCATTCAGAATGGTGTATGGCGTTGAAGTTGTTGTCCCTATGGAATTTGTTATACCAAGTCTCAGAATGGCTGTAGAGTATGGTTTAGATTTTAATCACAATCTGAAAAAGAGACTGGAAGAGATAACATAGCTAGATGAGCTGAGACAGAGGGCTATGTTGGAATAAGAAATTGTTCAGCAAAGAAGGAAACACTAGTATGACAGATGAATTAAGGTCCGAGAGTTTCAGAAAGGCGATCTGGTTGTCTTATATCAGTCAAAAATAGTCCCTAAGAAACCAAACTTAAAGATAGCCTCGGCAGGACCATTTGAAGTTGATTGGGTGTTCTCAAATGGCATGGTACGGTTGAAAGATATGTTTGGATTATTGCTGCCAGGGGTATATAATGGAGCTAAAATCAAGATCTATTATTCAGAAGCCAGGGAAACGGGCATTAGTGGTCTGGGAGCTGAAGACCAAGGAAATCTAGAATTAGCTATTTTAGGTCTTTTTCATGTACAACCAGTTCCAGAACCAGTCAAAAAGCCAAAATGGTACCAGTGTGATCAGACCCTGTCCAGACCAGAACCGAAAAAGTATGGACGCCAATATCAGTTTTGGGAGACCAACGATCAGATGGAATATCACTGATAATCATTTCAAAGAAGAACATAACTCTTGTCCAATGCGTGCCTGCCACATCACTTGCGGTGCACAGAAATCTAGAAACAGTAAGTGGTGGAGCTTTTATGGCACGAATGCGTATAACAGTAAGACGAGTAAGCATTTTTTCTCGCAAATCTCCTGCACGACGCTTACCTTCTGTTGTCCATTCACCATCGCCGAGCTTCAAAGTTTCCTCACTGCAACCGCAAACCTCTTCTTCTGAGGAGACTGTGGATTGTCGCTTGTCCTTGCCAGCCACACCTGGATACGGGTTTGATGAATCAAGTAAGTCATCTTCTTCCTCGTCTACTGCTTCATTGTCATCACGGTGTATGGGTAGGAAGAAAATGTCAGAGAAGATGCAGGATGCTATCGACGAAACCCAAGCCCTTATTACTGCTGCAAAAGCAACTCTTCCGCTCATTCCACATAGTAATATTCAGAGTTATGTGTTTACTGAGCAAGCCAAGGCTTTAATCAAAACTATGGGATTTGCGTGTGGTTCTGCAAGCCACAAGGATTGAGTTTGACAAAGAAATTATAAGGAAATTTTTTGATTCATTCAATGTCGAAGATGGAAGTGCTATGGTCTATGGTACAAAAGTGTTAGTCACTCCAAAGAATATTGATTTTGCATTCCAAATGCCATATGAGACAAAGCCATATGTGGCAACTGCATAGAAAATCAGTGCAGATTTGAGAGAAGACAATGCTGCCAAAAAGAAACGGAAAGCCAGTGCACAAGGAAATCCAGTAGTAGGTCTGGACGTTCCTGCTGCTTACCGATTTGTGGCTGAAGCTATGAGCTGGAAAAATAATCTGACATATGTGTTAGGGAAACTCTTTGCTATCCTTTTAGCAAAGAGATCGGATTCTAAAGTCGACATCAATCTCTGCTAGATATTGTCGCACAATGTACTTCAGCAAACTGCCAAGTTGAAGTCTCAAGTGTATTCAAGGCTTGGTATGTTTGGCAGTTTCTGTACTGGGCAAGTGCTCTACACGCCCATGATGAGGTGAGAATGGCTTGGAGCCAGAAGCCATTCCCAGTATCCTAGAATGTAGAACTATCATCTGATGAAGAAGCCCCAGAAAGCCAGCCGGTTCCCACTGGACACAAGAGAAAGGCTATACAAGAGGAAGCTAGAAATTCAAAGAGGCCAAGGACCACACTGATCAAAATCACTGCTCTCCTGAAGCAGTTAGAAAGTCAAATCAAAACAATGTCTACTGAAAAGACTTTAGTTAGCCAGACTGAACAACATACTGTCCAAACCACTGGTGGAGTCAGCCAGCCAGAGCAGGCCAGATTTCAGCAACCACCAGTACTGGAGAAGACCAATCAAAAAGGGCCATTCCTGAGCAGCTAGCAGACCAGACTAATAAGGGCAAAGGACCAACATCTCCAAGTCAATTTGATAAGGTTTCCGTCCCATACAGTGAAGCAGGCCTGCTATTGACAAAGAAAGATAGGTTATAGTAAATGCAGACTCATCCTCTCAAGGGACGACTAGTTTTGCAAAAATCTGATTATTCTGTATTATCCTACCTGGCTCCTGTCACGGTCTATGAGCCAACTGACTATGACCCAGCAACATCTGTTTCGTACTTATTCAGTCATCATAGAATACTATTGTCAATTGCATGGGACAAATGATGGATGTTGCAGGGTCAGAAGATGAACTAACTAAAGTAAATACTGAACTGAAGGAGGCTGGGGAGCAAGGGAGAGCAGCCCAGAACCTACACCATAGTATCCTTGAAGCTCAGTCAGATAGGACTATTCAGTAGTTACAAAGTAAGCTATCCAAGGTGAAGTCTGAGATACGGACCATGCGGGAAGAAAAGACACAAGCTGAAAGAGCTGCTGATAGGTTTGAAACTATGTTGAGAATGAAGAGAGTTGAGTTCAACTCCTTATTGACCATTCACACTGCTCTAAAGGTAACATTAACAGAAAGATATATCTATAATAAATTGGCCGAGAACTTGAATCCAGAAGGGACTGTTGTTTCCAACATGGATAACTTGAGGTCTCTTATGGAGACAATGCTGAGTGATTTGAAAGATAAATTTTTTGAATATAGCAGTGCTTTGGAAAAGCAAGCTATCCTTGATTATATTGAACAGCAGAAGGATGATGTTCCATCTTGGTATTTGATGGAGGAATTTTTCAGCCATCTCAGAATCAGACGGTGGATTTTTCCTAACATTTTTCTGCATCAGACAGTGGATTTTCTCAGCTGGGTGTGGACATCTCTTTGGTTAACACCATTGGAATTACAAGTATATGGGGTGTCACGCACTCAACAAAGCATGAAATATGGTATAAATCCATTGAGGCGGTTCGGGGCGGGCAACAAGAGAAGCGACCTCTAAACACCTCTCAAGGCTCCCGTGCTGCTCAATTGGGACTGGGGTAGCCACAAGCAAGAAACAACAACAACAAACCACAACCAAACAGATGAAGGGGCACCACCTACTTGTGGTATGCGAACTAGGACACAAGAGAGATTTTGGCACAACCAAGAGGATGCGCCACAAAACACACACAAGCAACCTGACACCAAGACTCACATAAAATGGGCCAGAGAGAGCTAGAGGAAAGGGAAGAGAGAGAGGAATGGATCTTGTGTAATACCTTATTTGTGACTATGGAGATGGTTCTTTATGTTGCTATCGTAGAGCTTCTACAAAACTCACTCAATGCTTAGTAAATGCTAAACATTGCCAACACACACACATTGTCTTAGGGTGTGGGAGACCTCTCACCACAATACCCTCTTACAATGGACACAAAATTGGCAATGAAAACACACTAAAACAAGATAAATGATAAAACTCAAAGTACACGTCACCTTGAATTCACTAAACTGTATCGCATAAGTGGAAGGACAAAGATTTGAACCTCGAATCACGCCTTTGATGCAACAAAACTCAATTTATTGATGATAGAGGAACATATACAATAGTGGTTTTGAGATTTTGAACTCACGCTCTCTCACTTGCAATGTGTAACTTGAAAGCTTCTTTCACACCAAGAGTGAAGCTCACAAAGTGGTTGATACACCTAAGTCTCTCCTCACGCATAGAGTGTTGGGGTGATATGTGAGATATTGGAGGTTGTTTTACAAGAAGGAGAGGGACCTATTTATAGGTTGGAGACCCCTCATTAAGATTATTGAAAATCCTAATTTACAAGCTAACAAATTAGGATTATGATTTTTTTTTAATATCAAAACATTGTGGGCCTTCTTTGTCTGCTTGAGTCATGGATGTGGGCTCAAAAGAGAGCATTATTGATGGTAGATAAAAGTAGAGTTTTAAGAAAGGGGAGAGAGAGAGAGAGAGAGAGAGAGAGAGAGAGAGAGAGAGAGAGAGAGAGAGAGAGAGAGTTACTATGCACATGTCCTGAGGTGAGGTGTCTTTTATGGTTATGTCAATGGCTATTTTGTGTTAGTATGTTAGTGGTTAGTGTTAGTAATCACTAGAAAGTTAATGATATATTTACAATGGGTAGAATTGGGTGGATGGTTGAATGAAGTGAGGAAATATTTGTGATGGTGAAGCTTGAAGTTTTGTTTGACTTACTTGTGTAGGTTCTCAAAATGACTATCGATCTTCTTCTTTGTCTTCTCTTCTTTACGCCACCGCCGCCAAGGTTGATTATCTAGATGAAAATGGTAATTTGGTTGATGAGGTCTCTTGATTTGTAGAGGTTAAGCATGATTTACATGCTGAATTTTTTGTATATAGAGAAGGGGTAAGATGGAATTATACTTTGGAAGTAATAGAGAGAGGCATAGAGGTGGTGTATGTACATGTAGAGCTCATATGAGAGCTATGGGAGTAAGAGGAGAGGTTAATGGTGAATATGATGAGAGAAAAGATTGAAGGTGCTAGTTTGAGTGAGGGATTGAGAGGAATGTGTGTGTGTGTGTATAGAAGTGTGGAAAGAGGTGAGAGAAGACTATGGGCTAGTTGTGAGAAAAGTGGGCAGACTGGGGTCCACTAAAAAAATCCTAACGCACCAGTGGTTGCTCCAAAAATCACCAAAATGTTTGAGGTGATTATTCAGTTTGTAGGATACATTTTCTCTTTTGACCACCACTCCAAATTGGGAGTGGAGATGGGTGCCAAAAATCTCACCAAAAAGCCTGTTTTTTATGCCTGCAAAAGTCTTTTAGTGGCCCCCTCCTTTGTTGAATTTGTACAATGCATCCAAGAGTGAGCCCCTCCTTTGTCATATCATAATACAAAGCATCCAAGTTGCCCTTTACACATGCATGGAGGAGGATTATTGGTGAATAAAGCAATATATACATGGTGGGACTAGTGTATGGACTATTCATGGATTTTAGCTCAATGAGCACATGGTGTTAGAATAATGAGTAAAAACAATAATAAAAATATGGAGAAATTATGGATATGGAAAGATATTGGAATTATATGATATGGTCCCTCTTTGTATTATTTTGGGTGAAAGAGGAAAAGGTATGCAAGTAAATGAAAATAATATAATAAACATGACTAAGGTAGTAGAAATCATTTTTTGTTTTCACGAGGGTGAGGGTGAAAATGTGAGAGTGATTTGTATAAAAGAAAAATAGGAGGTTAGAGTATGTACACATTGGCAAAAAATATACTTATGGTGTTAAGAGGATGAAAGAAGGCATACACAAGTTTAATAAAACACACACCTAAATAAAATACCAGAATAATGATAAAAACCCCTATATTTAGGCCATATATACAATGCAATATTTACACACAAATAGGCCATAATATATTTTATTTTTTTGATATTATTTATTTTTTTGGCTCAACTAGCTCACGTACTAGCTAGTTGAGGGTTCTGAAGAAAATATGGAGAAAGTCCCCTAACTCACACACGCCTATGTACAGTGAAATGGTAGGGATAACCACAGTGTTTGGGTGATTATGGTAGGGTGAGGTAGCTGACTATGACAATTATGGAAAGCCGTAAAACGGCTATCAATAGGATTAATTCTTTATAATCATTGGCTATAGAGGTTACATCCTCTTACTATTGGACCATGTCATCATATATGTCTTCCTAGGTGGCAAGAGGGCTTTCCCACAATGACTCCACACGTTGGGCTTACCCTAACACTCTGCACCCACTATGTTTCTTCTCTCTCTTCTCAAGTAATCTATTGTGTTGTGATGTGCCATGAGGACTCCATTATGCAAGCTACTAGCACAACATCACTTAGGATAAGGACAAAATCAAAGGATGGTGTGGAATCCTCCCAAAGAATCAACAAGAACTTGGGGGGAGGGGGAGAATTGGCACCATAACTGGGCGATAAAGGCTTCATTTGATTAAAAAACCATTACATTGGCAGGAGCACCAAAAACCATGGTTGGCTTGGCAAGAAACACACACTTGAGGCTTCAACTCGCAAAAACTCTATGAGGCCGAGCCCTCGTTGTCTCCCCACCACAACAATGGCTCCATAATAACACAAAACTTTGTAGGTACGCAACTCTACGAGACCAACCTCCAAAAGACCTTCTTGGTCTCAGAAGAGAAACCCCTCAAAAACGTTTAAAAAACAAGTTTTTTTAGAGTCCCCTTGGTCATTTTAAGCAACTAGAATCTTGTTGGTCCCCTTGGATGCCCAACTTTTTTAAACTCTTAGAAAGATTGGTTGACTCTCAGCTCTTCCTCTTTTTTTTGCATTCTCGGACTTTGAGGAGGGGGGAGCGCTAGCACTAGTGGTTCGTGTTGCCTTCAATAAAAAGTTTGGGGCCAAATGAGCAGTGTGGACCCACCCATATAGGGCTGTCGCATAACCACATCATGCCACTTTCAAACAACTCCATGGATACTTCCATCATTGTTGCTAACAAGCGACACCAAAACCACCCAGGCACAAAGTCGTTGGCTTGTGAGGAATGCTCGCTATGCTCCACCATGGCCACACTCAAGGGAAAGATCTCTCTCTATCTCGTCTTGTTCAGCCATAAGAGGTCACGTTCCAACCCATATAGGCTACACCTCAAGCCTATGGCAGTGCATGTCAGATTACTCCGTGTCCACTTGGCATTGCTACAAAACACCAGCCCCAAAATTCTAAAAAATCCCCAAGTGGTTGACATAGAAAACCACCTTTTAGTATCCCCTTTAAACTGAAATAATTCCTTGCTCATATTTTCAATGCTCAAGCCACAAAATCATGGCAATTAAAAGTCCTTGTTCTTGACTTTGATCCACCCAAACCTTGCCTCATTTTGACTTCGCTATGACCGCCAACCAAGCCACCAAAAAAGATGAAAAACATCTATCCTCATTCCTCTACCAACTCTATCCGACTTTTTGGTCTGACATATCTTGGCCACCAAGAATTCGTTCGACAAGTTGTCAATTTTGGTTAACTCCTCATGATGCACCGTACATCCTGGATCCCTAGCAAGGCTAAGAAATCTTCAGATGGCATGCATACCAATGTGGTAAACTTGGCCCATTATTGCCCCTCTAAAATTTTCACCTGGCCATATCTTTCTCGTTTGACGATTGCCAATCTAGAAAGACCAACATGCTCCAAAAAACAAGCACATCAAGTGTATCCCCTCATAGTAGGTCTAGCCATCTGTCCCCACTTGACTTGTCCTTTGAGGTCTCTCGTGAACTCCATCTTTGAACTGCCATATCTCTTACAACGTGGCTTTGTTTGAGGAATCGTCTAGACCAGCTTCTAGATCACTTGAAGTGTCACATCCGAAAGCTCAATTCTGGCACTTCAAGAACTTCAACCCACCAACTAGATTTTCCCATCATGGAGCCTTCTTCACCAACAAGATTTCATCATGCATACACCTCCGCTACTATCACTTGCCTTCCCTCGGTCTTTATACCTACTTTATCACTCTAGCTTGCACCTATCACTAATACATATATGTGCTTGTGAAAACAAGAAATAAGTCAACAGCAAACAAACACTCTTTGTACACCTAATCCTGTTATCGTATGTACAAAAATTGTCTCCTACTACTCGTTACTTTTTCTCAAGCGGGTTGCCCAACCCCATATATCCAAACATGGCTTTCACTGGATCAAACACCTGGCTTCGATTGTCTCCATCCACTTGCAGTGCCTGTTTGTGGTGTTGTTAGCATAAATCCAACCGTCTACACGAGCTGCCATGGCATATCTCCTCTCCTTTGATTACCTGACACATGGGAAGCACTTCCACCTTTGGCTTCATGCTTTCCTGTCCGCCTGCAACGAACTCAACTCCTGCATCATCAAGCCCTTCCTTATCAATTGGCCCATCAAGGTCAACCATTACCTCCTGCTTGTCACCTTTAATTTCCTATGCTTCAACACTTCCTCTACCACTTCATTCTCATCCAAAGAAGAAAAAACTCACTCTATACCACACTATTCACTTGCTCCTCCTCCATAGGCAAGGTTGCCTCATCTCTCATGGTAGAACTTATCACCAGATGTACCACCATAGAACACTCCACTGCAACCTTCATGAGTATAGCCATTAGCATGGCACCGCACACAATCTTCACCTGCATAACATCACCTATAGGGTTGGACTCGTTCTCTTGGCCTCCATCAAGCATATTGGCTTGCACTTCACCCTGATCTTCACACATAATCACCACATCACCATCCATATACAAGAGATTGAACTCTTCATATCTTGACCGGGATGAATCCATCTCCCAAGATGTATGTGCACCCCCTAGAGCTCCCATCACTTGTTTCTACCTCCTCTTCTGTCTTGAGCTATGGGATTACATCTAGTTTTCCCTCTTCAACCTCATTTACAAACCGCACCTTTTGATCTCTAGCATAGAAGAATGGAGCTTGACCAAGCATAGCTAGACCTGCATGTGCATTATTTGCACAATCTAGAACCATTTACGCTTCTTCCATAGATGGATCTTCTCTAACCGGTATCATTGGCATAAGAGAACCCTATCTCTCACATTGGCTTTACTACCACTTCAATTTTCTTTGGCATCACTTGACTTAATAAACACCGCCTAGGTTGGCGCTTCATCAATATTTTCTTTGTTCCTCTTGCTAAATCCATGCCTCTTTATATGACACAAGGCCGTCTATTTCCATTTTTTTTCGCACCTGCTCATGAAGGCAATCCAAAAACTTTCTTAATTTTAAAAAACCCACATTTTTTGTAGTAGTTACCTTGATTATCTTTTCCCAAAGAGCTTTGAACTCCCATTCGAATGCTTGAATATCTCCCTCCAAGATTTGTTTCAATACATCCAGCTTTCGCTTCAATTCATCCAGTTGCACATCTTCCACAAATCTTCTCCAAAAAACCACTTTCAAGGCTTCAAAATACATCTTTTTTTCTTCACATAAACCATCATACCATCTCTTTGCTTTACCATGAACTAGGAGTGGGAAAACTTGCAATGCGCCTTCTTCGCTTGACAAATTGTTGTCGAGTAGAAATAGACCATAATATTGCAGCAAGGTTTTCACATCCTCAACCCTAGTGAAAGTAAAAAAGACCAGCTACACCATCTCTAGCAGAACTTGCTCTTGGAAACACGCACTCTTGTCATCATCAAAATCACCACTTCAACATCCAAAAGGAGAAATCAATGTGCTCCTCTATGCAGGCACCAGGGGGAATCAAGAACTCACCTAGCACACACATAACTGCCTCTCTATAGCCTAGGGTATTCACAACACCCCCATCTTAAAAAACACCTTTTAAAAAAACACACTTGCACTAGAAAACCACTATTTTCACACAACTAGATGTACACACACACAAATAGATCACCCCACTGCACTCACACACCATTAATGTCCATCTCAACCCTCTCAACACACACAAAAACACTCTAACTCACTCTTTCCACATACAAGAACCGCTGGTTTGGGTGGGCACACACCTCCACATAGCTGACACAATGGGCACAATACGAGAGTAGGAGAAAGAGAAGGGGGCAAGGGGAGAATTGGAAACAAAACATGGCAATGTAGGCTTCACGAACAACCGCTATGGGGGTGAAACGTCATTGGCTTTGTGCTACACCAATGGATCCATAATGCACAAAAACCTCCAGTCAGCATTGTAGTACACATCTCTTCAAGAACGACCTCCAAAAGACCTTCCTTTGTCTCAGAAGAACAACCCCTCAAAAATGAATAAAAAATATGTTTTTATAGAGGCCCCTCTGCCATTTTTAGCAACTAGAATCTTGTTGATCCTCTTGGATGCTTGATTTTGCAACTCTTAGCAAGCTTGGCTGACTCTAAACTCTTCCTCTTTCTTCCACATTCTCAAACTTTCAGGAGGGGGACACTAGCGCTAGTGCTAGTGCTCCGTGTTGCTCCCTCAATAAAATGTGTTGGGACCAATGGGCCATGAGAACCCACTTCTAAAGGGATACCACATCATGACACTTCCAAAAAACAGTCCCCATAGCTAATTCCATTTTCCTCGCTAACCATCGGCACCAAAACCATCGAGGCACGCCCATTTGGCTTGCAAGAAGGGCCCGTTGTGCTCCACCATAGCCACTGTCAAGGGAGAACTCTCCTTCTATTCTTGTACACCCATAAGAGATAACATTCTAGCCCATATAAGCCATGCCTCAAGCCTTTGCTAATGCATGTGGGACTACTTGATGTCCACGTGTTATTGCTACATAACACCAACCCCAAACTCCTTTCCAATTGGTACACATAGAAAACCACATTTTAGTACCCTCTTTGGATTGGAATAACTCCCTACTCATCTGCTCAATACTGAAGCTACAAAATCATGCCAAAATTTATTGTTCTTAACTTTGATCCACCGGGCCCTTGCTGCATTTTGGCTAGTTCTTCCAATACCACTGATAAATGTGCATGTATGCACCCTTCATGCACACATATTAACTACTCTTGGAATATGGAGCCTACAGAAAGAAGAGAAGAGTGTATACAAGAACTCAAATCTATTATATCGAGTGTTGGTCTACATGGGGGTGTAGTTGAGCTATCAAAGGACAAGAAGGCGTCTGGAAGTACACAAGATTTCCCTAATAAAGTAGGTATGGGTGGTAGTAAAGCTAGACATCTTCTTTCAAACTATTCAGACTCCCAAAGTCCCAATGAGTTTCAATTGTGGAAAAAGGTGTGTGACATTACCACCTACAAAGGTAATGAAGCAGCCCTAGGAATTAAGTGTGCTCATGTGTGGCAGTCTACTAAAGATATTTTTCATCTTCTCAAAAAGACAAAGCTAAACGATGATGAGATATCCACCTAGAAGTTTGTAATCAATAGTTTTAGAGCACAAATGGTGGATGCTTGGGGGGAGACACACATAACACATTACACCGTGTGTTGAACATTTGATATCTTCAATCAAAATACATCTGTATGCGAAACTAAAGTTTTTTTTTTTTTAGCACATTCTTTTTGCACATAGTGCATTTTTTCTCGACACTCATGATTCATTAGAATTTCGGAGCAGCCAAGGAATGGAACGCTCACAGTATCAAGAAAAAGCAGTGTACTTTAAAAATACATGACATGGAGGTGGAAGAAAAAAGATCAATGCTCTTCATGAGATGTTCAATTGGTTCTACAGAGTTTTAGCACAGAGAGAGAGGGAGAAAGAAGACAAGAGAACAAAGAAGTTTGAAATGTAGAATAGAAAAAGTGGTTAGCTTGAGGCATTCACAATCATATCATGCTTTGAGTGCAAAAGATTGATTTCGACGCTGATTGGAGACAAGGCGGCATGATGGCAGGCGTTGGGTGGAAATTTAATTCTCTTTTGACACTAACCATTTCTATTGTAAACATGCATTGTCATGCAAAGTGATTTGTAAAGGAGAAAATTATTAATTCCATGGGTCAAGTTTCGTCTACTTTGGAGTCTTTTTGAATTTTGAGTGATTTTATTGAGTTTTTAAAAGTTTTACTATATAAGTCAAAACTCACAACTTAAAGTTCATTTCTTGTTTGCACATTTTAGAAGATCCTCTCAAGCCCAAACGTACACGCACTCATATCTCACAACTTAAAGTTCATTTCTTGTTTGCACATTTTAGAAGATCCTCTCAAGCCCAAATGTACACGCACTCATATCTTGCACAACATGGCCGATACACATGAGCACACCACCATGCACAACCACGACACCACTGCCACTGACAACACTGAAAATCCACAACCAACACCTCATAGAGAGTCCACTGCTTCAAATCCACAGCCTCAACAACAAGAACCAGCTCCAAACATCCAACCGCTTCCCCAACCTTTGACTTCAGAGGATCAAAACACGTGGATTTTTGTTGATCTCCAGTCACACTATAGAATGCGAATCGCACACCTATATCGGAGTTTGGACCATTTGCAACTCTTAATAGACCAACACAAGAAATAGGACATGGAGCTCTAGCAAAGGCAGCAACTGGAGATGAAGCAATGGAAACACCTGAAGCTCAAGCAACAGCTACACCTAGAGCTCAAGCAACCGCAACTACGCCGCAAAAATTCCCCCTGCAGATCAAACAAAGGGTGATCAAAGTAATACCAAGTGATCCTGTTTCAATAGCACGAGATGCCAAGAGGAGAAAGAGAATGAGAGAGTTAGAAAAGAAAGAGGCAACATAAAGATAATCACAGAGATTGCATGAAGAAGAAAGAAGGCAGAGAGATCAAGAAGAATGGCAGAGAGCTGAGGCTCAGAGAGCCCACTTGGCTAATTTACAAGCAAGAGCAGGGGCCGAGAAGAGAGCGGAAGAGGATAGAGCTCAGGATGCCCAACAAGCAAAGGCTGGGAGCTCCAGACCTTCAAAAATTCCTCAGAGAGCAAAACAATGTGCAAAAAAGAAAAAGTACAAGCTCACACTTGAAGAGCAACAAGCTTAAGAAGAGAGGAGGAAAAAGTACAAAAATGACCCTCCTCAATCTCGGGGGGTTCACTATGTGTAAAACTACCATATCACGTGCATTCAAGACATGTTTGTAAAACCCTTTATCTGTGAATTTTGTTGAGAATATAATGTACCCTTTTCTTTTAATATCTGTAAGTTTTTTTCAAATTTGAAAAAATAATGCCCTTCTGTATATATATTTCTGTAAGTTTCAAGAACTTTAAATACCCTTCTGTTGAACTCACATGATAGGTTACATTTTTATTAGGTGACCTCCCCGGGTCCTCAATGGGCCAGACAAGCGGCTCCTCCATCACCGCCAATAGCATAGAAGAAACGGCGATGGAAGCCTGTAACAACTGCTCTACATGAGATCCAAAAATATGAAAAGAGCACCGAGCCAATAATACCAAAGGCAGCTTTCTATGGGTGGTAAGAGAAATAATGGACAAATATTCAGATTCTATTACACGTATCCAGTGTGCGGCTCTTTTGGATTTACAAGATGCCGCCAAGGACATTTTGGTGCAGTTGCTCCAAGATGACATATCTTGTATGGTGCATGCAAAGCTAGTTACTCTAAAAAATACAGATCTAACTCTAGTGCTCAATCTAAGGAATGAAGGGTGCCTCCATAAGAACTAATTTCCCCATGTAACCTCTGTTTATGAGATTTGTGATCTTTCGATATAATATGAACGAGTCAATTTTCTACCATTCGGTGTAACTCTAATAGTTAATTAAGTACTTTCTATTGTTGAAGTATTTGAATTAATCTAGCAGTTAGATTTTACCTCCTCAACCATCCAGGCATCCGTCTGACGTGGGACTCCTACTGGTGAATGTTTAGCAAAACGGAGCCATTTTGGATGCGTATGAAGGCCGTGGGACCACCAAAATGCACGACAATGACCAATGACGCAAAACGGGCCAGAAAAATATCCTGTGCGGCACCGCGCGCATGGGGCAAAACAATCAAAATTGCCCCACACACGTCGTGGCACATAGGGCATTTTTTTGGCCCATTTCGCATCGTTGGTCATCTCCATGCATTTTGGTGGTCCCACGGCCTCCGTACGCACTCGGAACGGCTCCATTTTGCTAAATATTCACCGGTAGGTGTCCCACGTCAGACAGGTGCTTGGATGGTCGAGGAGGTGTGAACGTGTCAAAGAAAAATATTTATTGGCCAATATGTGCAATAGAAAAAAAAATTACAGGAAGTGACAAAAAAATATAAAAGACAAAATTATTGTATATTGCTCTGGATATTATATTATGGTTGGTTGGTTTTCTTGTAAACTACATCTTTTGGTATAGGGAGAATGGCAGACTTGACACCAGACTAGGCACAATGGGGGAGGAATGACCCAGGGTACTTTCTTGTAAAGGCATACAATGCCGCCTCTCGGTCCACCAAGATACACTTGTGAGCATTACGGGTAAGGGAATCTTCAGCAAGGATTGCACTCAATGCCTTGCACTTGAGCAGCTCCAAAGAACCATGCTTGGAGAACTGTGTGTGTGCACCTCGAAGAACGGATGGCCCCAGAGGGCCAAGATAGTGCCATAGGGAGCTATCTCTACCCATAGGAACGTTGCACGAACCTCCAATATGCATTACAAACTTATCAACATGGTATGCGATCTCCAAAATTTTAAACAACTTCAACACTTGCTATAGGATACAATAGACTATCGATAAAGTTAAAAAGTGGTTACCTCAGTTTCCTCATCCATCTCTTCAAGAGTTTTCCTTGTAAGGTTGATGCTAGAGCGATCATCTCCACCCATAATGATCAGCGGTTTGTGTGGAAGAAAAGTGCTTTTCGGAAGACTTTCATAAAATGAGGCACATGATTTGATTTCCATAAGTGTATTTGCCAAGGTTTGTACCAGATTCTATTTATTTTCACTAGGGAGTAATAAAAGGCTTGGTGGAAGACCTTAGTCTTCAAAGTTATTTTGAAAGTTGACCTTCTCTTGGTTTCCACTGGGATCTTTCATGCCCGCATAGATAGCGAGCACTGAGAGCGACTCATCTTCTCTGAATCCTAGTGTCTTTGCAATATCATCAAGGAACAAGATGTGATGACCATCCACCACCATTGCATTCAAAGTGAGATTTTGGAGGTTAGGGAATTCCTCCAACACCTTGTCTTCCTCTATCATTCCATCTTCCTTCCTAGTGGAGCTGGGATATTGTAAGAGGATGAGTGCCATAGATGCTTCAGCCTACTCATCAACCTCTTCAATAAATTCATTTGATTCCTCCACAATGGTTACAAGAGGTTTCTTGTTGGCCTTTTCCTTTGATTTTCCCTTCTCCATGCCCTCAAGCACAAGCAATACTAGAACCATGTCCCAAGAGATGAATTGGGTGCCTATGGACCCCATGGCCAGGTCTATGAGGTCATCCTCATCCTCAGTCCTGTAGTCCCGCTTAGTAAGCCCTTTTGTCGGCCCCATAGAGGTGTTTGAGAAAATCCACTGGCAACCAGTCCATGTTGGATCCCTCGAATACTATTGCATATTCTTCCATGTGCTCCATCATGTAGTCAAGAAAGCCTTGGAATCCCTCCACGTGAAAGTTAGCAGTGGCATGCACGTTGATCGTCCCCTCAAACACACTGACTAGTTCATATGCACGATCGACAAGTTCTATCTTCTGTAATTGTGTGAGAAGTGCATCAGAAGATGTTGCCATGGGTATGTGAATGTGAGAAATGAAGTTTAAAACCTAGAAAGTCACTTTTATACTCAATTTCACTTTTTAAAAGCACTTAAAGTTAATGTTATATTAACTTAAAACTATAATTATAAATAAAATCATGCGATAAGCATTGAAAGACACCAACATTGAAAGTATTCACTCTCCAAACTAATAAACTTGCATATTTCAAACGAAATCTTGAATAAATTAAAAATAAAAAGAGATTCAAAATGCCATATGTATTGATGGGAGTGAAATCTCTTCAGTTACAAGCTTTTGCATTAATACATCGCAGAAAACGAATGTTTTCACAAGAAAGCTTTTCTCTTTTGTGAAACGAACAAAATTTTCATTGAGTAAAAAAACATATTGATTGGGCAAGGTATATCTAAGGTTAAGATACTCGCAAAGGTGACTGAGATTCCAGACGCTATTCATCGAGATGTCGTGCACTGCATTGTCGTAGAGGCATATTTGCAGATCAATTGATTCTCTAGGAGCAACATTAGAGTCTAGGGCCTCACAATCTCCCTTCGTCATCTTCCATGTTTTGTAGGGAAAGACAATTGACAAGCTTTGCTTTGCAATATTTATCTGTAGGCTACATTCTCAGCAACTACAGAGAACCACCTTAGTCTCCCATACAACTGCAATGAAATCGTTGATCGCACTTCCCCCTTTGCAAGTCCACATTGTTGGTGTCATGTGAACACTATGCAGTCGGAAGATAAACGTGAACACATGAAGGGACATAAACCAAGTTAGGGAATCTTTATGGGAACCATAGGTGCACTTCATTGCTAAATGCACATCCGCCTCAATTCTCCTTTTGGTTGTTATGATCAAGGCACTACCAGGCTTAGACCATTCCATACTCTGCAAGGTTGGTGGATGAACTGGACAAAGATTACCATACCCAGTTTTCCTAGCCATTACATAAGTATGGTTATAAAAAAAAAGTCCCGTGAGACAAGCTCCGCGGATCAACAACCAGCATAGAGAAGCTTGCTAAGGTCAACGTTGCTAAGGTCAACGTGGATGGCCTCAAAATTGCCTGTGAAGGACTCTATTGGCTCCCACTCTACGAAATAGGATGGGAATACATCTGCAAACATGAACAAGCAATGAAAGCATTATAGACATCAAAGCAATATATACAAAAAAAATACAAAATATACAATCTAAAAACTTGACAGAGGAGAGAAATTATAGTTTGCAGGGAACCTCATTGGAGCCACTGTTGTCTCTAGCTTCAGTCTTGAAGCAACATACACACGTTGCACCTTTGCAAGACGCTTTTCGTCATGGGTTTGCTTGAACTCCATGATTCTTCCCTTCCAATGGTGTGCTTGAGAAGCCATATGTCTCCTTAAGACCTTGTGTGCACCTCTTGAGCTAAGCTGCATTGTCACCCACATCAATCGTTTGATCTCCATCGTCACCCAACATCCATTGTCGTCTTGTACATTGCTACATGAATTGGATTCAATGACACTCCTAGGACGTCGTCGAGTACTTGATGATGCCATGGGGAATAGTGGCACAACCTATAGACAAACACTTATGATTAGAGACTTCACATCCATGTTCTCAGTTTTATAGAGCAAGATTATTGATGGTACACAAAGAGGAAGCATGCCACTTATTGCTATACTGCTCTAACTGCTTCTTGGCTTAATAGGGAAGCTAATGTTGCAAAGCTTGAGAGGAAAGTAGATCCTCTCTAGAGAGCACAATGGAGAAGGATCAAGAAGACTGTTGAGGAAAGAAAGAGGGATGATCTAGCAGAAGGATATGCTGCAGATCTTCAGCTTTAGGTAGAGGTGTTTAGTGAGGCTAATGGAGAAGGAGAACTTCAGCTTGAGGAGAATCCAACAAGCTTGAGGAGAATGCAATAAGCTTGAAGAGGGAAAGGAGGTTCAAACTTCTGGTGCAGACCTTTTGGGAGGGAAAACTGAAAGGAAGGAGGAAAGGAAACCCTAATTGGAGGCCTCACAGCCTCAACCATGTAGTGGAAGCAACACGTGACTGCACTAGCACCCTGTAAAGGAATGGCTGTATCTCCTTGGTCATATGCCCAAATGAGCTCCTTCTCGGCTCTAAAACTTCTCTCTCTACTTAGACAACAATGGCACCATTATTAATGTGGCATTTTGAGCTATTTTTGATCATTTTATGGCCATTTTTAGACAAAACATTTCCCTTTTTGTTCGTAAATAGCCCAAACGAGCTGGGAATAATCCATTAAGCTCAAATTTCATGTTGAACCTCATTTTTCCACTTGGTAAGCACTTTGGACACATCCTTTACGCCCGCGCATGATACTTGCTATTTTTGGCCAACATCGTTCGCATTGAACTTTCTAGGCAAAACGAGCGTGCCACTTAGAAACACTTGACATTTGTACATTCCTAAATAAAATTAGGCATATATTTATGTGAAAATTCATGCCATACTGCCACGTCTAGGACCTCGCCTGCCTGACAAGATATCCACATGACTATAATCATGGCATTTATTTTTGCATATATCAAACTATGTACATTATAGCATTCCGTCCTACATTACAAAAGCATTGAGAGTGAGGTAGATATTTTAGTTTCACATCATGAACGTGCCACAATATGACAATGTTGAATGCATAAGAATTTGAAGATGGTATTAAAATGCCATGCCATGTGCTGTACCAAAGTCCGCCTTCTTGCCATATTTTACCCTGTAGTAGCACCCATGTATGTTTGGCACAGGGGCATCAGTATCCTTGTCCTCCATGTCAGGGGAAGCATGCTCTAAAATAGGGGACTTCATTCCCCTACCACTACCAAAAGAAGCGAACCCACAAGATCCACTGCCCCTTCGTGTCTCTCGACGCTCGCTGCCTTGAGACGAGCGTTGATGCGTGCCGTTAGAGGAAGTTTTTCGACCGCGTTCTGGTGAATTAGGAGTAGAATGGAGGGGTGTAGGACCCTGTGATGCCATGGGAGTGGGACCCTGTAACATTTAATGGCCTAGATACTTGTGTGTAGCGGAAATTAGCATGAACATAGTGGGCATTTACTTAGAATAGATTCCTAATGAGAATTACAAGAGTGCTTGGGTGGAGAGAGCAACAAAAATCATAACACCTAGTTAAATAGCATGAACAACACTTTCAAAAGAGAGAGAAATTAATCTATTGACAACAGTTGAGGACTGGATTTGCATGGAGCCGGTCCCCCCTCCAAAAGGCTTTGTATTATGGTTTCTCCCATCAAGAGAGACATTGTACAATACAATTTTTTGTGTTCCTTCAAGACTAGCTAGTTCAATGAAGATAAAAGATTCATGCACTAAGCAAAACACTTAACAAACACAACATTAATTATCCCCGTTCTCAGAACTAAGACCTCACACACCTTCGAAGATAGTGAGAGCTAGCAGGGTATGAGATTAGATTGAGAGGAAGAAGGAGTATCTTAAGAGAAAGATGTACATCTCCTCACATAATCACTCATATTAGCATAGCTTAGATTAGTAATTAGCATGGTAGAGGAGATGAGCATTCATTGAAGCTTGGCTCTTGGTTGGATTTGCATCACAAAGCCAAGAGTTGTTGGTATAGGCCTCCCTTCTGACAAGCTTGGAGTAGGTGGTAAGCTTTCCATTAAAGCTTGAGAAGGAGAGAAAGTATTCTTTACTTCACACATGAGATTGTGTGAGTGTGTGTGTGATAATGCCTTGCAAAAATCAGTCCCCTCTCTCTCTTGGCCGAGCCCTCTTGCTATTTGCTCTTGCTCTACCCTCATTGGACCTCCCCAAGTCAAGCCAATGACAATTAAGCAGCATAAGTGATAGCCTTCTGACATGTGTTCCCCTTTCCCCTTTTGTGAGAGATTTAGGTAATTTAATGATTCAACTAAACTCTCATTGGACCCCTTTGCCTCCTGGCCAATAGGAATCAGGCAAGCCATTGGGTTGTTGAATGCTCATTGGACCCCTTGGGAGACTGTCCAATAGTCATCTAGGAGACTTAATTGTCATTGTATCATTTATTAAGTGTTTTTAAATTAATTAAACTAGATTTACTCTAGCCTAATTCTCATTGATCAACATCCAAGGCCATCCAATAGGAATTGGGTACACCTTGTGGGCATCTGGCCTAGGGAACTGACATGTGTCCCTCATTCCCTTTGTGTAAAGGGAGCTTGTGTGTGTGTGTGTGTGTGTGTGTGTGGATTTCTCTCTCATCCCCTACATGCAAGACTCGCCCCCTCCCAAGTAGGGATTGCAAAGACTTTTTGGGTCACACACAAAGCATCCAATTCCCCCCATGGTTGACCTTTGGACACAACCTTTGAATTTTGGAGCCTTAGCATTTTGGAAGTCTTAATGGGCTGAACCTTAGGGTCTTTTTTGCCCATTGTTGCACATGGCTCTTTTGCAGATGGCCCCCCCTTTGGATCCCTATTTTCCCTCCTTTGGATCCCTACAGTGGCCGGTCTGCTAGCTTAACCAATATTCTAGCTTTTTCTCCCCTGGCACTTCCCCACATTAAATGATCAGTTTAATATGAGAAAATCATTTAGGAGAATTAGATAGTGATTATTATGACATTACCTCTCTCTTGAAATCATAGTCGTCCTCAACTATGGTGTAGAGAAGATAAAGCATATTCATGAGTCCTTTTCTTAGCGGGTAGACGATCCCTATGTTACCCTACAACATCATTCCACAATGGATGACTAGTCCATTTGGTGCTTGAGAGCCTGAGGCTGCCACAAGCATGTCTGCACATTTGTCCTATCAGTCTTCCATAGTAGAGTGACAAGCTCTACTTGGTGTTTGGGAGATGTTTTCTCCGCAAACTTGATTTAAGCATGCATACTACTTCATTTTTGTGCACAATAAAGAAAAAGAGAGTCTTATAAGACAAAAAAAACTTTGTTCATTTTTAACATTTTATACATTTGCTTACTCTTGGGAAGCATTGACAAGGTTTAGGTCATCCTTTAATTGTATGCCTTGCATCCATCTAGCATATTCAAAAGGATAATTCTTAAACTTAATAAGATATCGTCGGAGAATGGACTCGTGCTGCAGCACCTCCTCTTGGTCCTCGATCTCCGGTGGGTCTTCAATAGTTGGTTCTTGAGGTGGATCTCCTTTGTAAGGCTTTAATAGGCTCACATGGAAAGCATTGTGTATGAGCCAATGATTGGGCAACTTGAGTTGATAGGCCATCTCATTGATTGGCCTAAGAATCTGGAAGGGACCATAGTACCTTTTTGCTAGTTTAGCATAGTACTTTTGGTGTCCCGTAGGATTCTTGCCCGTCGTGTGCATTAATCGAGTCTTGGGAAACTTTAATAAGACCCAATCATTTTCTTTAAAGGTTTGGGCTCTTCTGTGCTTGTCAGCAGCAGCCTTTTGCCTTTGCTGTGAGATAGAGATAGCATCCTTAATCTTTTGAAAAGATTCTTGTAGGTCTCGGCTATACTCATCTGTAGCGAAGATCTTCCCATGTACCTTAAGTAGCAAGGGACTTTTTGATCTTCCCTCAATTACCTCGAAAGGTGCTTTTCCCGTGGAAGTATGTACAATGTTATTGTAAGCATACTCCACTAAGGGTAAGTACTTCTCCCATTGAGATCTTTGATCTACTTCCGTTACATAGGCTTTTAGTAGATCGATAATTGTTAGGTTAGCTATTTCACTTTGGCCATCCGTTTGTGGATGATAGGCCGAAGAGAAGTTTAGCCTTGTCCCTAAATTCTCAAAGAGACCCTTCCAGAAGTTACTGGTCATTCCAGGATCTCTATTCGACACTATGGACATTAGCAAGCCATGGTACTTGAAAATTTGTGAAATGAAGAGGGTTTCCATTTGATGGGCTTTTATAGTCTTTTTGACAGGTATAAAATGAGCTTGTTTACTGAACCTGTCTACTATCGTCCATATTCCCGTATTCCCATGGATAGACTTAGGCAATCCAAAGATAAAATTCATGGATATGCTCTCCCATGGTGAATTAGGGATTGGCAAGGGTTGAAGCAATCCAAGTTGCTTCCCTCTATCAAATTTTGTCTTTTGGCATACCACACATTTAGAAACATACTCTTGTATGTTCACTTTCATGGTAGGAAAATAGAAATATGTTTCAATTCCCTTTAAGGTAGATTGAATCCCTCTATGCCCCGCATAAGGTGGAGCATGAGATTTATACATTACTTTCTCACGTAGTGAGTTAGTAACACATAGTCTATTGTTGTAGAGAAGATAACCATCTTGTAAAGTAAATGGTTCTTCTTTCTTCCCTAATGCAAGGGCTGAAATCACATCTCTAAAATCGGGATCAATAGCGTACTCATCTATCATTGAAGATAGATCATTGTGAGTGGCTATGGAAACCGCATCCACTCTCGGTCGTCTTGAGAGTGCATCAGCTACTTGATTATGCTTGCCAGCAGTGTGAGCAAGATGAAAATGAAATTGCGAAAGGAAATTTGCCCACCTCATTTGTTTGTCGGAGAGCTTGGTCTGCGTCATGAAGTACTTAAGACTTTGGTGATCCGTTCACAGAATGAAAGGAGTAACCAAGAAATAGTGCTTCCATGAGTCTAAGGCATGTAGAACTGCAAGGAGTTCCTTTTCATATATGCCTAGAGCTTGCTCAATCGGGTCGAGCCTTCGACTCTCATAGCCTATGGCGTACCCTTCTTGAAGCAAAACAGCTCCAAGGCAATCACCACAAGCATCACATTGGACCACAAATGGTTTTGAGAGATCCGGTAGTGTAAGCACAGGTTGAGAGATAAGCTTTTTTTAAAGATTTTCAAAAGCATTGTTCTCCTTAGCAGACCATGTATACCTAACTCTTTTCTTTGTTAGGTCATGTAATGGTCCCGCAATTTGTGAGAACTTTTCTATGAAGCGTCTATAGTATGCACACATACCTATAAAGCTTCTTAGTTCATGAATATTCTTTGGTTTAGGCCATTCTTTTATTACCTCCAACATTGATGGATCCATTTGGATGCCATCTTGAGAGATAATGTGACCTAAATACTGAATCTCTTGCAAGAAAGATTCACTTTTCTTTCGATTAACATAAAGTTTATTCTCTCTTAAAACTTGAAATATTACCTGGAGGTGTTGCTTGTGTTCGTCTAATAAATTAGAGTAGATGATAATATCATCAAAGAACACTCCAGTGAAGGTTCGATGAGCCTGAACAGCTTCTCCATCAAGCGGTTGAATGTGGCTGGTGCATCAGTCAAGCCAAAAGGCATGACAATGTATTCGTAAAGACCAAATGTGGTGCAAAATGCGGTCTTTACAATGTCTTGATCAACTATCCTTATTTGATGATAGCCACTTTTTAGGTCAATCCTACTGAAGTAGGTCGATCCTTGTAGCTTATCAAATAGGTCTTCTACCCGTGGAACGGGAAACGTATTCTTGATAGTGATCCTATTTAGTGCTCTATAGTCGACACACATACGATATGTGCCGTCTTTCTTTTGCACTAATAGTAGAGGTGAGCAAAATGGAGATGAGCTAGGAATAACCATTCCCTTCTCAACTAACTCGTGCACTTGCCGCATAATCTACTCTTGTTGAGCTTGAGAAACTCTATAAGGAGGTTTGTTAGGCGGTGAGCTTCCTGGAAGAAGTTCAAGTGCATGGTCATCATTACCTCGTTTAGGAGGTAGCTCACAAGGGATGTCGTCAATAAAAATATCTTGAAACCCCTTGAGAAAATTGGATAAATCTAATTCCTTTTGGTTGCTTTTATTTTCTTTTGCTAAAGCATTAGGTTCATTTTGAGTATATTTAACAAAAATCATGTACACGGAAATAGAGCTCTTTATTGACTTGTTGAAAGCTAGTGTATGTACAATGGGGATAGTGTTACCCATTTCCTTAGCATCTATATACATGTCTTTTTCCCTAAACTTAAAGGAGATTCTCCTTTCAGGGAATTTAACATTGGCAGCCAAGTGGTCAAACCATGGTGCCCCTAGGATTACATCCTCATGCTTGAGAGGAGAGATAAAGAAGTCCTCTTTGTCCACATAGCTTTGGACACAAAGCCTCAATTTCCCGATTAAGGGAGTGACTGAAGCTTCTTGCCCCTTGAAGGCACTGTCTGCGGGTAGGAAATCTCCCATCTCGTAAGCTTGTATGCCTAGCTTGGTGGCCAACTCTATAGATATAAAATTGTGAGTAGAACCAGGGTCAAAGAGAATAAAAGCATCATGTTCTCTTACCTTTCCCCAAGCATGGCATAGAGGAGATCCTTTGTGGTGAGTTTGGTGAGTCTCCTCCTCTTGGATTTGAACCAAGGAAGCTCTAGGAGGATCTTGCCGGTTGTTCTTTTCAGGACAAGCGCGGTACGCATGCCCTTGTTCACCGCACTTGAAACACAGGTTATCCTTGCGATAACGCTCAAGCTCTTCAGGAGAGAGTTTGTTTCTACCTTTGTAAACTCCCTTCTCTTTAGCTTTGTTGGAGTTGCCCTTAGGAGACTTTTGGACATCGTCCTTCCCCTTAGGCTCGTTGGAACCCTTGTTTTCCGTGCGCTTATTATTTCTTTTAGCCCCTGTTTGGAAATTGATTCGAGAGGCCACCATAGTATGGTGTATTACTGCCGATATGGTACGTGGCCTTGGGGAGTTGAAATACTCTACCATTTTGTCAATTAAGCCCGCACATATTTGTGGATGGATTCATAGGGAGAGAGCTTTAAGCTTTGCCATTTGGTGAGTACTTTGTCTTTCGCATCGGTGGCCAAAAAATGCTTCATAATGGAAACTCTTAAAGCTTTCCATATTCGTGGAGCTTCACCATTGGCTCGTACGCTAGACCACCATTGCCTGGCAGACTTTTGAAAGTGCATAGCTACATGGCGTAGCTTAGAGGACTCCGTGAAGCCCTCATCTCCAAATGACGCATCAAACTGTTGGATAAAGGCCAAGACTTTGTCCGTAGCACCAAAGGTGCCATCATAGGTCAGGAAAGAGATGCCCTTCCCTCCCTCTTTGAACTTCTTCAGCTTGGATGATCTCTTCCATGCGGCATAGGATTTCCTATGGCCTCTTCTTTTTGATGGTTCAAAGGTTGCACCATCACTTTCTTCAGAAGGTGAAGAATTTGAAGAAGGTGGAGAAGAGGGTGACCTCTTTCTCGCCTTTTTCTTGTCTTGATCTTCGTTGTCTTCACCATCACGTTCATAAGAGGAAGAGGATGAAGAAGATGGAGAAGAGGGTGTCCTCTTTCTCGCCTTTTTCTTCTCTTGCTTTTTATCATCCCTCTTTGAATTATGGCGTGGAGAAGAGTGTGATGGTCTTCTCCGCTTTGGTGCTGATGGAGAGCGTTTAGCCCGCCGTCTTCATGGAGCCATCTCCGCCGAGGTGGTGGGAGACTCACTTCTTTCTCGTTCCTTTGGTGGAGGCTCTTGAGTTCTCCTCTGGGAAGGAGATGCATCATCAACAAGTAAATTCTTGAGCCCTTTGTATGGATTCTCTTCTTCTTCCCAAATTGGAGAGAGACCTCTTTTGGGAGTATCACAAGGAGGCTTCCTACGTGTTCTCTCGTCATGGTGATGTGCTTGGAGAATCCCGTGAGCACGGAGCTGCCGTTGCACTTCACTTTGGAGAGATGGATTGCCCATGGCTTGTTGAAGCCTAGAAACAAGATACTTAACAAGCATCGGAGCATCACTAGTAGCTTTCTCATTAGCAAAATCAAATTTATCAACATTAATTTCACTCTCTTTACTATTGTCAGCCATTCCAACAACTTTTAGGTGTAAACTTTTTAGGTGTACTTTGGCACTTCAAGCCCTAGTTGCTACTCCTCTTTACCCCTTTAGAGAAAGCACTCAAGCTACTGTACCCGTGGCTCGAATACCATTAGGCTCGAATACCATTAATTGCAAGGAATAGAAGAGAGGGTCTTTCAACACCAAAACAACACCAGCTCCTGTCAAGCTTCTAATAGCTCAATAGTAGTTAAGCCGTAGGCAAGCCCCGTAGGACTCCAATATTAAGACCATAGCTCTCGAAGGTGATGCCCCGTTAACTGCACGAAGGCAGACGCACTGCAAGGATGAAAAATCCCTATTCTACTTACTCACAGGCAATTAATAATACCAACCATTTATAGCTATCTTGAGGACCTCCCTTCTTGAGCAAAAAAAGAGAAACCTTGTGCTCTGATACCAATGTAACATTTAATGGCCTAAAAACTTGTGTGTAGCGGAAATTATCATGAACATAGTGGGCATTTCATTAGAATAGATTCCTAATGAGAATTACAAGAGTGCTTGGGTGGAGAGAGAAACAAAAATCATAACACCTAGGTAGATAGCATGAACAATACTTTCAAAAGAGAGAGAAATTAATCTATTGACAACAGTTGAGGACCGGATTTGCTTGGAGCCGGTCCCCCCTCCAAAAGGCTTTGTATTATGGTTTCTCCCATCAAGAGAGACATTGTACAATACAATTCTTTGTGTTCCTTCAAGACTAGCTAGTGCAATGAAGATGAAATCTTCATGCACTAAGCAAAACACTTAACAAACACAACATTAATTATCCCCGTTCTCAGACCGAAGACCTCACACAACTTCAAAGATGGTGAGAGCTAGCAGGGTATGAGAGTAGATTGAGAGGAAGAAGGAGTATCTTACGAGAAAGATGTACATCTCCTTACATAATCACTCATATTAGCATAGCTTAGCTTAGTAATTAGCATGGTAGAGGAGATGAGCATGCATTGAAGCTTGTCTCTTGGTTGGATTTGCATCACAAAGCCAAGAGTTGTTGGTGTAGGCCTCCCTTATCACAAGCTTGGAGTAGGTGGTAAGCTTTCCATTAAATCTTGAGAAGGAGAGAGAGTCTTCTTTACTTCACACATGAGATTGTGTGAGTGTGTGTGTGCCTTGCAAAAATCAGCCCCCTCTCTCTCTTGGGCGAGCCCTCTTGCTATTTGCTCTTGCTCTACCCTCATTGGACCTCCCCAAGTCAAGACAATGATAATTAAGCAGCATAAGTGATAGCCTTCAGACATGTGTCCCCCTTTCCCCTTTTGTGAGAGCTTTAGGTAATTTAATAATTCAATTAAACTCTCGTTGGACGGCTTTGCCTCCTAGCCAATAGGAATCAGGCAAGCCATTGGGCTGCTGAATGCTCATTGGACCCCTTGGGAGACTGTCCAATAGTCATCTAGGAGACTTAATTCTCATTGGTTCTTTTATTAAGTGTTTTTAAATTAATTAAACTAGATTTACTCTAGCCTAATTCTCATTGGTCCACCTCCAAGGCCATCCATTAGGAAATGGGTACACCTTGTGGGCATCTGGCCTAGGGAGCTGACATTTGTCCCTCATTCCCTTTGTGTAAAGGGAGCTTGTGTGTGTGTGTGTGTGGATTTCTCTCTCATCCCCTACATGCAAGGCTCGCCTTCTCCCAAGTAGGGATTGCAAAGAATTTTGGAGTCAGACACAAAGCATCCAATTCCCCCCATGGTTGACCTTTGGACACAACCTTTGAATTTTGAAACCTTAGCATTTTGGAAGTCTTAATGGGCTGAACCTTAGGGTCTTTTTTTCCCATTGCTGCACATGGATCTTTTGTAGATGGCCCCCCCTTTGGATCCCTATTTTCCCTCCTTTAACTAATATTCTATCTTTTTCTCCCCTGGCACTTCCCCACATTAAATGATCAGTTTAATATCAGAAAATCATTTAGGAGAATTAGATATTGACTATTATGATAGACTCTATGATGGAAGGGGAGTAGGACCTTATGATGGAAGGAGAGTAGGACAAATAAGAAGGGGCCGTAGTCTGAGGTGCCTTTGGTGGATGGCTCTTGATGTAACGAGTCCCTCCCTGACTCCCCCATGGTGTGGACTGCGGAGAAACATCGTAGGTTGCAAGCTGTTGTGGAGTGTAGCGGCCAAACAATTCCTCCTTCGAACGGAGGTACTGGTCTCATAAAGAGAGAGCTCGTTGTAGGTCTAGATCTACGACTAGTGGAGGAACCTGAGTAGAGTAGGTGTAAGATGGACATTCCTGCAAATAAAATAACTAAACCTATGACACTCATGGTTTAGGATTAACTAGCCAAAAAAAATCTTTATTTCTTTGCTTGTTCTCATCGCTGCAAGACTCAGGTCCATTGGCGGTGATGTCCACCCTGGGTGGGAGCCCACCTGGATGTGAACCAACCAAAAGAAGAGCCAGATGGCTACTCCGCAACAGGTGGTCTCTCATCTGACGTCTACATTACAAAGAGAAATATGAGATTTAGCTTTCTCCCCTACTCACTCATCTATAAATACGTACACAAGTATATTAGCACACAAGCACATAGATACGTATACATACTAGTTGACCTATGTAGAGGCTAGTAGTGCCAAAGGTCAAGTGGCACCTCTTTAGATATCATCACAATTTCAAACGTGGTAAAACCAAAGGTACGTTGTGGTAATCCATGCATGAGTGGATCAATGGCAACGCCACAATTAAAAAAGGACATACCCAAGAGGGAGAATCTAGCCTTTGATTGCTATGCTCCCATACTTAGTGCCTACATACATGTCTGCATAAACAAATATATATGTACACACAAATATATATACAGTTATGTAATGTAGCCATCGTTTTGAGTATAGATAAAGCTAGGTTGTAAATGTATCCATCATTGTGTTGTGCACAATGCGAGAGTGCTCTTGCTTCTGTAGAGTGCTATGAAGAAGAGCTTCTTTATTAAGCTTCTTGCACATCATCTCTTCATAGCAGATCCTTGTTCGAAGGATTACTTTGCACATTGCATGTCTGTCTCCATTTTGAGGTATGCTACCGTTAACACTAAAATGGTAACCTAACAAGACATAAAAGTGTCCTTTTCAGGGTTTTGGGAAAAATTTCCAAAACCATAGTAGATCCACTCATTTTGAAAAATCCTTTCATGAGCTTATAGTTCAATAACTACTACATATGGAAAAAATGAGAAACTTGTAATTTTTCTCATCCCTTGGTCACTACAAGCCTCCAAAGTTGATGGACCAGTGCATTTTGTCCAAAACAGCAATTTCTTACGGTTGATTGCATATAAATAAGAGTGGAGATTTTTGTAGGACATGAGATAAAATTCCCCGTTAACTTCAATGGGTTGGTGACCAAAACATATGGTTGCTTTTATCTCACTAATTTTTTTTGGGCAAAAAAAATAGGTACAAAAAAGTTGCATTTTTGCCATTCTACGGACCTATCATCAAAGTTTCTATAGTCACGCTAAATACAGATACTATATACATGTTTTCATAGTTCCCTTTGGGCCTCTGGATTCAAAAGGAGACATGGAGCATGTCGAAAGGATAATGGATCTCTTAAAATTGGAACCTTGGGGGCAATGATAAAGTGCTAAATACAGCAAACATGAAAAAACTGGGTTTAGCATTATGACCTCTAGAAACCCATAGAAACTACTCAATATCTAGCGAATTTTGTAGTCTATGATTAGATATGGTCACGACCTACAAAATACACACAATTGGCCTAAGAAACCAGCAATATTGAGAAAGTTATACTTGCTACTCTAAAATGTATCATATTCTTCAGCAATCAAAAAACTTAACCATCATCATATACGATGCTATATAGCATATTAGGTCCCCCAAAACTCAAGGAAGATTAGCTTTATGTTATACATTACACTTACACAATCAAAATTGAATTTGGATATTAAGAAAGCCACCAAGAAAATCATAAAAGTGCTAATTTTGGCTAAAAAACAGGATTATGCAATTCTTGTAAATTGGTCATAGCTTTCAATTTTAACACTTAGCTCTCCCTACAAGCATCAAAACATGTTGAGAACTATGAAGGCCTAACCTCTAGCCATCTAAACGTCACAAACATGAAGTTTAGAGTGGTATAGTTGCCAAAAATTGAAAAAAAGCCAAAAACAGGACCCGTTTTTTCACACAGTTTAGGTTCAAAAATGTTGTGCAAGAGTAAGGTTAATGGTGAGATCGATACTCAAAAAAAAAATGCTGAGTTTTTTTCAGCTCATAAGGCAACTTTGTGGATATATAGAACCTAGAAATTCATTTTCATACTCTTCAAATAATTCAAGCAAAATGGTCACTTAACAGGACACAAAAGTGTCCAAGGACATAAAAGTGTCCTATTACCATTCTAGTGTTAAAAGCTGTCCAACCTAATGCCTATTCGGTGGGCAGAAAGAGGTAGGAAGAGAGAGAGAGAGAGAGAGAGAGAGAGAGAGAGAGAGAGAGAGAGAGAGAGAGAGAGAGAGAGAGAGAGAGAGAGAGAGAGAAGCTAAGGAGAAGAGAAAAGAAAGTAATTCTAGAGGGTCCATTGGCTTCACATAGAGAAGGTCCTTTTCATATCACTCTACAGAACAGAAGCGTACCCGCACTTGCACACCACAAAATGGTTGCTTCGCCTACAACCATTGCTCTTTATTGCCCTATTTCTTTATCTTCCTCTCTCTATCTATCTCTTTCTCCCGATGATATCTCTATTTCTCTCTACCCTCTCTCTCCCGATCTTTCTCTTATCTCTCTCTCTCTCTCTCTCTCTCTCTCTCTCTCTCTCTCTCTCTCTCTCTCTCTCTCTCTCTCTTTCCCTCACTTCTCTCTCTCTCTTTCTCTCTCTCTCTCTCTCTCTCTCTCTCTTTTGGGAAAGATTCTATATTATATTTACAAGATCATTTTACAATTTAGCATACTTCCTCATCAAACTGGGAGTTTTTTGAGGATATGCAACACTCTATCTTTGAGGTCTTTATCTTTCAACACCATGGTGTCTTCTAGCATCCTGTCTCTGATGACTTTCATAGGACCTGTATGGTTGAACCTTGTATACTTCTCAAAAAGTTGCATATTTATCATTGACCAAATGAACCACAAAAACCAGATTCTGAAGGATTGCAGAGAAAACTGAAGTGCAGAGTCTTGTTGTGTGTTCACTTTATCAAACGTGAGCTTGTTTTTGTTATCTAAACCCCCCAAGATGTAATCCACATGTACTCAGCCCATTTCCACCATTCTGCAACAATTTTACAATGACAAAAAACATTCTCACAGTTTTTGTTTTCTTACATCTAGAACAGTTCCCATTTGTGAAGCCTTTCCTGTTCAAGTTTGCAGCATTGGCCAAAGTACCTGTACATACTCTCCACAAGAAGAATTTAAATTTAAACTGATTTGGTACAAGCCAGATTTTACTGAGTACATTGTTCCACCATGTTACATTCATATTGAGAGCCCATTGCTTGTTACATTTCGGATACATATTATTTGGGAGTAATAGCTTAGCATAAAACACTTTTGTATGAGAATTACACCAGTTAGCTGAGTGGCCGGGCAATGTCCAGTCTCTAAATCTGTCTTCTCCATTGACTGAGTTGAATACAAGCAAGCTGTATACATGATCTCCAAGATGGTGCCAATCTCTTCTGCATCTGTACCCAAGTCCATATTGCATCCTTGCCACTGCAAAAGTTTTCAACTTTAGGTTAGAGTCCAGCACTTGACTAATTTGAGAAATTCCCTTCCTTGACAAAGACAATGCAGATTTTCCAAGCAATTTAGCAAGAGGTATTTTAAAAACAAAGCTACAAAACAGATTTTCAGTACCTAAAGAGTTTCCAGTATATCTCATTCTGCCCTGCCAGATGAGAGCAGAACAGAGTTTCTTCCAGGACCTAACAAGCATTGTGGAAATGTCAAAACCAGTTTCCAGAGGGGCTGCATTAAACAACTTGTCCCAAGAGTTCATCCGCCAGGATCCATGGAAATATACTACAGCCAGGTCTATAAGTTTCCACATACATAGGGCCCAGTCTGTGTCAGAGTCCAACATATTTTTGATGAGGAGGCCCTCCTAGCATGAGCATGACTCTCCAACTTCAGGATATGCAAACCACCTAGCTGGTATGGGGAATTTATTTTTCCCCAAGACACCAAAACAATAGATGCTGAGGATATTCCCCAAAGAAATTTAGCCATCAAAGAAGTACACTTCTGAAGCATGCTATCAGTCCATGCCAACAAAGGAAGGTAGTAAAGCAGGTAAGGGATGAGAATAGCCTAGACTATTCTGAGCCTCACATGAATTGGCCATTCATCACAGTGCCAACCAGCTATTTTGGTCTAAACACTATCTACAACCCATTGTTGTAGTGTGTTTTGGGGCACTTGCACTCCTATAGGGTAGCCCAGGTGTCTAAACACCTGGCCTTTATGCACTCTCTTACCAGGCCACACAAGGGCAACAAAATCTCTGGCTGATACATCTATCAAAGAAGATTTTTGCAGATTTAAATGCAGACCAGCTACTATAGCATACACATCCAACACTTTCATACACCTCATGATGTTTACATTATGAGCTTTCAAGAACAGGAAGGTGTCATGAGCAAAACCCTTCCCTGATACTTTCTTAGAGCCAAGGTGTAGAGTTTGCAGGTGTCCTCTATGAGCCAAACTGTCCAGATATGCATAAAAAGCATGAGTGGCAACATCAAAAAAAGGGGGCTTATAGGATAGCCTTGCCTAACAGATTTGGCAATATATACTTTATCAGACAGTCTTCCATTGATTATGACTCTAGAATATGCATTCTGGCCAATAAGATAGATGAAGCCACTGATTCTGGGTCCAAGCCCTAGTTTATTTAAAACAATACAAAATACCATTGGACTGTATCAAAAGCTTTCACAAAGTCAATCTG